>NC_081161.1:48812487-48914071 GCF_012432095.1 Onychostoma macrolepis
TGCTACGAACTGATGGCGGTCAGATAAGTACGATTTGAACCATGCTAAGGCACTTCCACTAATGCCAACAAAGTTTTGTAGTCTATTCAAAAGAATGTTGTGGTCGATAGTGTCGAACGCAGCGCTAAGATCCAGTAGAACTAATAAAGAGATACAACCACAATCAATTCTAGTCCACTCTTTCTTGAAGATGTAGCAGGCATGTCTTGTAATTATGTGTCTTTAAGAGTTGGAATAAACATTGTCTGATTTGTTTGTACAAAATATTCTTTGTATGAATGTCTTGGTTTCTTTATTCTTGTTTATTATTTTTTGTCGAATTGGAGGAATAAGTCTATCAAGATCAATTAAATGACAGGCATGCAGCAGTCAGCACAGTTTAGATCATATTTAGATAAATGTGTGTATCAAATATGATACAGTAGCTGTATAGGGTTATAGTGGCAATTCATCACAGCAATATCCTTCCAAACCCTTATTACCTGGTTGTGTTATAGAGAGAACAAGTATTTTGAGTTCTAATTTGGTTTATATTTTAGATTCATTGTCATTGTACAAACAAATAAGCCACTCATCACTGAGTTAATGGCAACAGTCTCACATAAAAATGTTTGGTCACATTTTATATTAGGTGGCCTTAACTACTATGTACTTACATCAAAAAATAAGTACAATGTACTTATAGTGTTCATATTGTATTGCAAAACACTTTTGCTGTTCTTGAGGGGGGATACAGGTAAGGTTAGGGACAGGTTTGGTAGTATGGGTAGGTTTAAGGTTGGGTTCAGGTGTAAGTGATGGGTCAACAGTGTAATTATACATGTAATTACAGAAATTAATTACAGATATAATTACATATATGTATTTTTAAAAATATAAGTACAATATAAAAACATGTATGTACACAATAAGTGCATTGTACCAAATTATTAATTTAAATGTAAGTGCATATTAGTTAAGGCCACCTAATATAAAGTGGATCAAATGTTTTTAATGTTTCGTTTTTTTATTTATTTATTTATTTTTTTTTTTATAAGAGTAAACACTGCCACCATAAAATGTGTCAAAATACATTAAAATGCACTGTATGTCACGAATCTGCTCCATGCACTTCCGCTCCCTCACCACCAGAGGTCACCCGCTCATCACATGGACTCTTGCACTTCACCATCTAACTACATTTCCCATCATCCATTGCACAGATATCAGAGCTGTTACCAATCACTCATTGCACTAATCACACGCACACGCAATCACACACTCTATTTAAGTCTTGGACTTTTTCTGCCTCACTGCTGAGTATTGTATGTGTTTACCGCTCCCCTAGCCGTAGCTACTCTACAGAGCCCTTGTCAGTATCATAGTCTTGGATTACCTGTTCACCGGTGTTTGTTTCTAACCCGTGTTTCCTGGATTAACCCTTTCTGTGCCATTCTGTGTTTATTTTCAGTTCCTATATTATTCTGCATTTTTCACTCCCCTAGTGTTAGCTGCGATACAGAACTTTTGTTGTTGTTGTTTTCTAGTCTGTGTTCCTAGTGTTTACCCCTGTCTCCCTGTGCAGACTCTGATTATTTCCCTTGCCTGGATTATAGCTCGTGTACCTGGATTATCTCTCTGCCTTGCCCCATTGGATACTGTTCATCAATCTTCGGGATTTTCGGGAGCGACAGCCAATAGGAAAGACGGTTGAGCTCATGCGATCGTTCTCCTCTCAGCCGGAGATAAACGGAAGAAAGTGGGCTCTGTTTCTCATTACTTTTTGTTTGTATGTACAGATATAATTTAGATTTAGATTATATTTAGTCTTTTGCCTCCAAAATGTTTGAACTTAGCAGCAAGAAACCTGACTCGCTGTCAAGGCAACCAGTAGTGGGAACGCCCACTAGTGACCTCATCGCCAGCCCCTGGCGACGTGCAGCGAAAAAGTCGCTGCTAGTGTGAACGCAGCTTTAATGCTAGCCTGACTACGTCAGACTTCATACTTCCGCTCAATTTCATTTTGCTTCTGTACTCAGTCTGATATAGCAGACCATCTCCCAGTTTATCTCCGGCTCCGCAGCATCCGGCCAATCAACGAACAGAGATTGTAGTTTAGGTACGACAGCGGACATAGAGACACGGGATGCTATTCGCTCTGTTGTGGAGAATATTCCCGGCATTTGCCAACTGAAGCCCAAACAAGAAGAGTGTTTGGTTCACATTTTCAATGGAGGTGATGTGGCCCTACTCCCGACAGATTTTGGGAAAAGTTTAATTTATCAACTGTTACTGATTGTCAGTGAGAAACTGGGGAGGCCAAAGTTCGGCAAGGCGATAATTGTGGATGCGTAGATTTACTTCACATAATCTGCAAAAGTCGTTCACAGCCATCTTCACTCCGGCATTTTGGTCGATGGTTTTGTTTTCGCCGCATACCTGTGTTTACAGCGGAAGTTCGAGGTGGCACGTAGCATACGTCACAACCAACCGTTATGTGATTGATTTACGGGTACACCAGTGATTTTAAACTTCACACAAGTGCCCCCCCCACGAGAAAGTAAGCGCTTGTCAATTATGCCCTTCCAGACTCTGTCTACGAAGCAAAGCGGTAGCAGAGTTTGGTATTACCAAACTAACTTAATGCATCTGCTTCGAACAACGCGGTGGTGTGTAACTTAGCGATCACTATATACCGGAAGATTATCATCCCAGCGATATGATGCAGTCCAGCATGGGATATCGAAGCAAGAAGCGGGTGAGACTCAGAGCTGGTGCGGTTTCTTTGGTACACAGCAGCTTCATCGGGTCCCGTCCGCCTGTGGTTCGGCCGCGGCGGAGACATGATGCTCACGGATCCATCAGAGATGCTGCTCCACGAAAATGTCAACTGTGCACCGTAAGACTTGATTTTTAACATTTGCTATCTACCAAATCAGTGAACATAATTATTTAAATAATGAGACACAACGAGATGTATATAAGTTGTTGTAAAGCACCACAGCTAGCTTGTAAGTATTAGCAATATTGTTATACTTTTAAAAACCGTGTAAAAACATTACCATATGAGAAGACATAGCTGGTTATTATAAGTTAACCTCAATTTGCTAATATTTTAACCATCAAGTCTAGTGACAGCTTAGTAACATTGTTTGCACAGATAATTGGTAATGTTTTGTCATGTGGTGTGTTTATAAGGCATTGGAAGATGGGAGTGTGAAGATCTGAAGCAGCGGAGGCCTGTTATAAACCACCTCTACTGGACTGCAGCTTCCAAAAGACCCGGTACTTCGGTACCAAATCGGTACTAAAAAAATGAAAACGTCACGGTACCAGGTTTTTTTATGCAGATGATACACAACTCTATATACCCATAAAACGTAATGATACCTTAGCATTTAAAAGATTGGAAGCCTGTTTGCAAGAAATCAAAATGTGGCTCACAAATAAGTTTGTTACTCAACGACGATAAAACCCAAGTCATTCAAATCATCAATTTGGGCCAAAAGAGCACTCAGGTGGAAAATCCATTGATCTTGGCGCACTTAATTTATATCTTACATCAGATGTCAAGGATCTTGGTTTCCACCTTGATAACAGTCTCAAATTAGATAAACAAATTAATACAATAGTTAGTACTAGTTTTTATCAAATTCGTCGGTTAGCCAAAGTCAAAGCTTTCTTAAACAGCAAAGGTTTCAAAACTGTTATTCACGCATTTATCTCTACACGTCTCGACTACTGTAATTCTCTGTATGTTGGGCTACCCCTCTCTTCCATTTCTCGCCTTCAAATGGTCTAAAATGCGGCTGCCCGTCTACTCACAGGAAGCCGCGTACGAGACCATATCACACCAATTTTATGCTCATTGCATTGGCTACCAGTCCAATATCGAATCGACTACAAAATTTTGTTATTTGTCTACAAAGCTCTTAACAACTTAGCTCCGAGGTATCTCTCCGACTTACTCCCCATCTATAACCCGTTAAGGTGACTTAGATCCCAAGATGGCCATCTTCTGCGAATACCACGGTCTCGCCTGCAACGCAGGGGCAACAGAGCCTTCGCAGTAGCTGGTCCTAAGCTATGGAACAGTCTGCCATTATCTGTCAGAACTGCCTCCACGTTAGCCGAATTCAAATCTAGGTTAAAAACACATCTTTTTTCTTGTGCTTTTAATTCTCTGTAAAGTATGTGTTTATCTGTCTTTATTTTTATTTTATTTTATTGTGTACAGCACTTTGGCCAACAAAGGTGGAACTTAAATGTGCTTTAGAAATAAATTGAATTGAATTGAATGAGGACCAATATTTCCATAAGGTGAATTTCCTGGTATTACTATATTTGTGTTGACATTTAGTCCCCATAATACAGTACATAGCAACCTATAAAGGGTGTCTCACCCACTTTACCACCTTGTATATTTATTAAAATGCTATAAAATCCTTATAAAATTCATGTTAGAAAATACATCCATTAATAATAGTGTCACAAATCTGGTTCGTGGCCTTCCGTCCGACTGCCACAAGAGGTCGCCTCTCCATCACATTGACTCTCACACCACACATTATCACACTGGACTGCATTTCCCATCATCCATTGCACTGATCACACAGCTGTCACCAATCACAGGCTCACCTGAAAACTATTACACCCACACTATAAAACACACTCAGATCCTGATGTAGTTGCTGAGTACTGTCTAGTGTTTATCGCTAAGTTTAGTATAAGTCTAGTTTATTGCCTGAGTCATTTGTATCTTGATCCTTGCCTGTGTATCTCGTTTAGACTGCCTTGGATCTTTCTTTATTCCCAAATATATGGAAAGCGGCAATTCCTTATGTATTATTCAGTATGTTGCAATATATTACCACAATGTATTATTCTATAAAATTACCAATATACTGAAAATTGTTGAATATATTGACCGTTCATATATAATGAAATGTTTTCTTTCCGTAAGGGATACCTCTATTTCTTTCTTTCCTTTGAATGCCATTTGCCATTTTACATTTAGCAGACGCTTTTATCCAAAGCGACTTACATTGCATTCAAGTTACAGTTTTTACATTTTATCAGCTCTTGCTTTCCCTGGGAATCGAACCCATGATCTTGGCGTTGCTAGCGCCATGCTCTACTATTTGAGCTACAGGAAAGAATATACAGTTTCAAATGCAAATGATTCATGTGATGGTGAAGTGAAGCATTCAGAAACAGAGAAGCTTTCAACACAGTTTTATCGGAAAAAGGTTCATTACTCAAAGTTTTTAAACACTGTTTATGTTGTGGTCATAAAGATGACTAGCACCTTCTAAAGTGCTGTGTTCCATTACAGCCGCTGGTTTCACAACTGATTGTTTGTTTAAAATTACTGTGAATAATGGTCACTGTCAAAGTCATTCATTTGTGTCGGCATACTGGCAATGAATCAAACATAAATTTATAAATTATTAAATTAAATCTGTGATCTGTCTATTTCAAATCTAACTCAGCACTTAGACTGTTATTTCTTAGCCAAATTTCATTTGAGCTTCATGTATAAAGTTCGATATTGAGGGGAAAAAATCATAATGATGCCGCATTATGTAATATATAATGTAAATGAAACGGCACTGAGGTTTGCATCATTTGAACAAGATACTGAAGCAGTCACATGGTTTTAGGCGAATCAAGCTTCGGACGTCATATCACGTGCTTTTGGCAAAATTAATCAAGTTCCAATACAGTTAAAGGGTTAGTTAAGCCAGAAATGAAAATTAGCTCATGATTTACTCAGCCTCAAGGCATCCAAGGTGTTTGAGACTTTCTTCCTCCAGATGAACGGTGAGAATATGCTAGTCTCATGAGTTTGTTTACAGGAGCAAAGCAAGCAAAGTTTCCTTACTTTAGCAAAGGAAAACCAGTCTCCTCTTGGCGTATATATCGAAATCCTCCATTTTTTTTCTTTACAGATCCTCGTTTTGTACTTCTAATTTGTGACCGGTGTTTTGTCCAACTTGAGACTGCGCCGGCACCATGTCACTGTCACGTGTGGCATCAAAGCACTGCGAGAGCGTTTCGAGAGCAGATGGCTGACTCAAGGTTTAGGCTAGAATGGATACGTATGACGCTGTATCAATACAGCGTAATTATCACACTGTACAAATAAAATTTGTTATTTTGTCATTATTCTAAGGGGTAGGTTTAGGGTATACGTTAATAAAACACAATCTAATAGGTAGAAATTAAATGTCATTGTTCCTGCTAGAAAGAGCGTTATTACGGGACAGACGGACATTTTCACCAGAACTGCAGAACACATGAGTCTCATCCACTCCACTGCACTTACAAATAATAATAATAATAATAATAATAATGTGGGTTAATGACTTGGTTATGAAATACAATTTAAATATACTCTTTGTGTCCTGTTTTAAGCAGAAAATGAACCAAGCAGAGTAAACTGATATTGAACACATGAGTTAACTCACTCACACAAACTCCAAAATCTCTGCTGAATAACCCAAACCTGATTTCATCAGTGTTATTAATATGAAAACAATGCATTGCTTATTTGATGTTAAATAAAGCAAGGAAACTGATTGAATAATAATTTAAAAAAAAAACCTTAAAAGGTAATATTGCCATGAACACACACTCATATATATATATATATATATATATATAAAAGGACCATGTGATATTACAGTTTTTCTAAGTATTCAGACCCTTTGCTCAGTATTTAGTAGAAGCACCCTTTTGATCTAATACAGCCATGAGTCTTTTTGGGAAAGATGCAACAAGTTTTTCACACCTGGATTTGGGGATCCTCTGCCATTCCTCCTTGCAGATGGATGGTAAACGTTGGTGGACAGCCATTTTTAGGTCTCTCCAGAGATGCTCAATTGGGTTTAAGTCAGGGCTCTGGCTGGGCCATTCAAGAACAGTCACGAAGTTGTTGTGAAGCCACTCCTTCGTTATTTTAGCTGTGTGCTTAGGGTCATTGTCTTGTTGGAAGGTAAACCTTCGGCCCGGTCTGAGGTCCTGAGCACTCTGGAAAAGGTTTTCGTCCAGGATATCCCTGTACTTGGCCGCATTCATCTTTCCCTCGATTGCAACCAGTCGTCCTGTCCCCGCAGCTGAAAAACACCCCCACAGCATGATGCTGCCACCACCATGCTTCACTATTGGGACTGTATTGGACAGGTGATGAGCAGTGCCTGGTTTTCTCCACACATACCGCTTAGAATTAAGGCCAAAAAGTTCCATCTTGGTCTCATCAGACCAGAGAATCTTATTCAGGTGTTTTTTAGCAAACTCCATGCGGGCTTTCATGTGTCTTGCACTGAGGAGAGGCTTCCGTCGGGCCACTCTGCCATAAAGCCCTGACTGGTGGAGGGCTGCAGTGATGGTTGACTTTCTACAACTTTCTCCCATCTCCCGACTGCATCTCTGGAGCTCAGCCACAGTGATCTTTGGGTTCTTCTTTACCTCTCTCACCAAGGCTCTTCTCCCCGATAGCTCAGTTTGGCCGGATGGCCAGCTCTAGGAAGGGTTCTGGTCATCCCAAACGTCTTCCATTTAAGGATTATGGCGACCACTGTGCTCTTAGGAACCTTAAGTGCAGCAGAAATTGTTTTGTAACCTTGGCCAGATCTGTGCCTTGCCACAATTCTGTCTCTGAGCTCTTTAGGCAGTTCCTTTGACCTCATGATTCTCATTTGCTCTGACATGCACTGTGAGCTGTAAGGTCTTATATAGACAGGTGTGTGGCTTTCCTAATCAAGTCCAATCAGTATAATCAAACACAGCTGGACTCAAATGAAGGTGTATAACCATCTCAAGGATGATCAGAAGAAATGGACAGCACCTGAGTTAAATATGAGTGTCACAGCAAAGGGTCTGAATACTTAGGACCATGTGATATTTCAGTTTCTTTTTTAATAAATCAGCAAAAATGTCAACAATTATGTGTTTTTCTGTCAATATGGGGTGCTGTGTGTACATTAATGAGGAGAAAAATGAACTTAAATGATTTTAACAAATGGCTGCAATATAACAAAGAGTGAAAAATTTAAGGGGGTCTGAATACTTTCCGTACCCACTGTATATATATATATATACACACACACACAACATAAATATATTAAATGAATTAAACTATAAATTTAAATTATAATAAACAAACAAATATATATTATAAAAATAGACTGAGAAACAATAAATGCATTAAACTATACATTACAATTATAGCAAATGAATAAATCATATAAATGAAAAACTTAAAATAATGAATAAAACACAAATATAATAATTACATTAAATTATAAATTAAAATGCTCCATCGGGACAAGACCACGGGAATCAGGTAAGCCCTTAACACAATCTGACATGGCTGCGGTTAGAATTGAACTGCGGGTTTCGTCTGGTCAGAGGAGAACTGACCCCCGATTGAGTCTGGTTTCTCCCAAGGTTTTTTTCTCCATTCTGTCACAGAGGGAGTTTTGGTTCCTTGCCGCTGTCGCCTCTGGCTTGCTCAGTTGGGGACACTTCATTTCTAGCGATTATCGCCGATTTGATTGCACAGATACTATTTAAACTAAACTGAGCTAGACAATGACATCTCTGAATTCAATAATGAAATGCCTTTCACTGAAAATTGAGTGTTTAATCTTATCATTATACATTACTGACACTCTATCCTCCAATTTGATACTGTTAAGTGCTTTGACACAATCTGTATTGTTAAAAGCGCTATATAAATAAAGGTGACTTGACTTAAACGTATTGAGTCCCCATCTAAGTGTAAACGGGAGCTGAATTGAAATCTTGTTAGCGTGTGTGGCAGGGTGGAAGGACCACGCGACAAGGAGAGCTCAGTTTAAGCCCCAGAGGGTGGATGTTTATTGTAAAACAAGTGAGTTTGTGAGTGGAGAAGGTGCTCTGGCTTGCAGAAGTGCTCTCACTCGTGTCCAGGTGCGGGTGAATCCGTGGAGTACTCGTGGGGGTGCTGATCGGTCACACACTGCTGTCTGGAACGGGATAGAGAGCACACGTTAGACTGCTGTCTCATGGAGAAGCTTCTCTCCCTTCGTCGGTGAGCACGCTGCTTATATGCAGGCCGGTTAATGAGCTGCAGGTGTGGCCGATCAGCCTGTGACGATCTGTGAGCAGGTGCTCCTCGTGAGTTTCCAGGGCAACGCTGATGTGGATTCTGGACGCTCGTCACACTTGTAAACCTCGCAATGATTTAGCAGATGTAGTTTTGACTGTCATTCAGTAGCACTAGTTTGTGTGTGTGTGTGTGTGTGTGTGCGTGCATGCGCGCGCCTGTACCTACTTAACCAAATTTGTACCCAAAAGTGAGCTAAACCTGACAAAATCTCCAAAAACCTTTTATTTAAAAATAAAACAGGTTTTTAAATTGTAAAAATGCAGAAAGTCTCATTGAAGGGGTAGGTTTAGGTGTAGGGTTGGTGTAGGGCAATAGCACATACAGTAAGTACAGTATAAAAACCATTACGCCTATGGGACCCCATTTAGATAGCTAAGTAAACCTTCGTCCTCAAGTTCTGGGGCTTTTAATTTTTTTGTGGATTTGCAGCATTAATTTTGTGCTCAAGGTCTACTTTCAGTGTAGCAAAACAAGTTTTAAATGACTGAGCTTTTCATGCTTTCAGTTAAACGGAGTATTTATAAACAGTTTCTAGAGGTGTTTTGTATCCAAGAACACGTCTGTTGTAATTTATGAGAAACTTGAACACATTGTCCTTTAGTATAAATATTTGTTGGCTTCTACTTCACTACATTTTAAAGATAAAATTGATATAGCAGCTTATATATGTATGCACCCACGCACATATGTACGTTTCTTTGAAATATGGGGACTTTCCATAGACTTCTATTACTTTTATACTGACCAAATAATATGTTCTAAGCCTAAACCTACCCCTTACAGAAAACTTGAATTGTTACACTTTCAGATAACCATCATTTACTCATTCCCCCCCCGTTACATAAACAAGTACACAAACCCATATCCCCACCCCCACCTGCCCCTGTGTGTGTGTGTGTGTGTGTGTGTGTGTGTGTGTGGTATTTGACACCTAATATATTACTATTCACTTTCTTTGAACAATGCATTTTGGGTTGTAAAATCATGAGGCAGGGTAGTGTAGAAATTATCCCAAATAGTAATTGTTTATTTACCCTATATACCCTGATTTAAACCGATCTCATGAAAGTGCGTATAAATAGTACGCCAAATAAAAATGAAAAGGTGGTATTGATACGCAAAAATGGACTTTGGTGTGTATATGTATGACATCAGAAAGATGCAACTGCTGAACAGATCTGAAATGCTACTTTTAAAGTAATACACTCTAGAAAAAATCCGTAATGTACTGTGTTGATGAAGTAATTTTCTGTACTGACTTTTCACAGGTATTTTACCCATATTTTGAATTATGCACTGCATTGTGTTATGTTTTAGGGTTAAAGGAAATGTCCATAATGGATAATGAGTCTCATTCTCTTAGTGTGTGTAAGCACAAATTTGTACTTGAAATCTGCCTACAAACTTGGACACTTCTTTCGCAAGAATTATTTTGTGCGTACTAATGTGAAATAATTTAAAATTAAATTATTAGTAAATGAGACCCAATGTTCTGGCAGAAAATTAAGTCCATTTCTCTACAGATTTTGTTTTTGCAGTGCATGTTACAATGCTTTATCTGTATAAAAACAAATTATGTTGCATTGCTGCTTTTAATGGAGAGTTGCTGTAGTTTTCTATCCATTTCCCCTTACATTTTGTCAGTGTTTATCACCACCAACATTGTTTGCATGCAATAACAAAAAGTCATAACAAAGACAAAGCTCATGGGGGTGTAGTGCCTGTAAACTTTGCCGCTCTGTGGCTTTGCATCAATACACAGATTCTGTTCTGTTATTTTCTCCACAGTCACGGGTTGGTTGGAAAGCAAGGAGAAAGCTGAGGCGAAGATGTATATGAAAACAAGTGCAAATGATCAATGAAAAAATCAGAAACTTAAACAACCAAAGACACCTGGGACTGAAAAAAGGTAGCTAATGAAAGAACTCAACGAACCAAAACAGCGTGTGGAGTTACCATTCCCTCCAGTTGGCACAGCCTGGCGCTTTACAGAAAACAGTTCAATTTGGGAGAATGTGCATTGACGGAGCAGGGAATCATCACAGAAGAGCCGTCAGAAGAGATGACCACGGTGGATCAGAAGACCTTGGTTGAGCCAGGAGGAGACAATCATGGCAGAGGAAGTGACCACAGCAAACCTGGAGACCCCAAGGAGGAGCCAACGGAGGAAAGGGCCACGGTGGAGAGGGAGACCCCCATGGAGGAGCCAGCGGAAAATAAGCCCTCTGTGGAACCAGCAGAGCTGGACCTCCCTAAAATTCTGGCAAAGCAGGGGACTTCGGTGGACCCAGTAACCATGGTGAAACTGGCGGTGATGCAGACCACCTAGGTGAAGTCAGCGGAGCTAGGACAGGTCCTGGTTTCTGCGTCAAGATGGTAAAAGTAACAACTTCCTTGGAGCGTAGAGTGGACTCTAGTTGCCAACTTTGCTTGTCTGGCTAGAGCACGATTTTGTTATGTTTATTTTGGTCTGCTCTACACTGTGGTATAAAGGTGTAGTATATTGTTGTATATAAAAATGGGACGCTCACAGAGCCTTCTCCCACCTCAAAGTTCTGAAGACTCTGCTGTTACGTTATTGCTTTTATACCACCACTTCAGAAACGAGAGTCATCTGAAGGAGGCTATGGAGGCAAACTCAGGAGGACTTTTTTTGATCACAATGATCAGAATATGTTCAAAATTGCTGCCACATCTTAGGGCCATATAGATCTAGAACAGAGGTCCTGGAGAGTTACTTTCTGTCAGACTGGTTCTGGTGTGTTTGAGTGGGATTGGAGATGAACTCCTCAGGCCGGGCACTCTCCAGGAGCAGTGGTGAAAACAATGCTGCAGACATCAGAAAAAGAACAGTACCCCCAAACAAGAAGCCTTGGTTTATTGCAGAGGTTGGCTCCCTCCTCAAAACACGAGATGATTTGCATTGAACAGCATTGAGGGAAGCCAGGAACAACCTCGCTGCTGGCGTAAGAACAGCAAAGGTCACATACACCCAAAGGATCCAGAAACAACGGTCCTGGAGGGCAACTGTCCTGCAGAATTTAGCTCCAACGTGCCTCAGCACACCTGTCTGGAAGTTTCTATTATAGCTGCATCCCAATTCAAAGGCTGCATCCTTCGGAGGATGCTTCGATTCTAGCCTTCACAGGATTTCTTAACTGTGCCACCAGGTGTTCCCGATTGACGCTCCTGTCGCATAGCAACAGTGCGTGAAGAGAGCTGCCATAGATGTTATTTGTTAAAGTAAATGAAAATAACTATGAAGCTTGAATTGTTAGTTTTTGATTTTTAATTACTGAATTACCAACATGATCTCATGATAATTCATATGTGTTTTACATAAAATGTGGTTCTATAAAATATACATTTACTTACGTTTTTACAGGCACTAAAACATACAATACTTACGTATTTTCAGCATTTAAACGCATAAAACTGACGTATTGATGACATCTAAAAATAAATCCTGATGAATATTGAAATTGCAGCATTCATTTTATTATTAGTTGTTTTTAATTGTCATATCAATTACCTTGATTTCAAATGGTCCGTGTATGTTTTGATCATTTGTTTTTTGAAATTAAACAAGCAGAAACCAGAAAACGGTCGTTTTTTCATTCGTAAAAAAAAAAAAAAAAAGAAAAGAAAAAATGAGCATTTTTGGCCCGATTTTCTTTTTTTTTTTTGGTTCACCGGTAGAAAACAGATAAACAACTTCAAAATTAGTTTCCCCTTGTGGGCGGTCATGACACGCCCCTTTCCGTAATTGGCCAACCAAATCTGAGCCCGTGACGTCATCCTCAGTTCGTTCAGCAAAATAATAGTCCTCTGCTGCTGCACGGGGCAGGTCCTAGATCGGGCTTTCTTCTGTGCAACCTAATGCGTTTCGCAAAAATATTTATTTCAGAAATTTTAATCAGCACCCAGCCTGTTTTATTTAGCTGTGCGTGTTGTTAAATCTGTATGGTGACGCTGCGCTACCCATAGACTGCAGAACAAGAAATAGACCTAGAGGGTCCCTACAATGTCAGAATTGTTGTGTCTTACATACATTGGAAACGTGCACTAAATTTTCATTATTACATTTTTTACATTTTATACATTTAGCCTACATTTAATCATTTAGCAGACACTTTTATCCAAAAATGGTTTACAAATGAGTGCTGTGACAAGTCTGTAATTATAACTGATCATTAATTAATGATTAGTCTATATGATTATTGCAAAGTCATCAAAACTGGCTCATGGCATCAAAACTCCTCAAAATGTCGAAAATTAATCAAAATGATTGTGCATGACATTCTTTGAAGTATACAGTATGCAGTCATACAAACTCATTAGTGAAATCTCCACCTGGTGGCGCAAAAGGACAGCTGCACCATTGCTCAGATTGGAATTTTCATTAGTAAATGAAGATTAAATAATCAAATAAATTGCTACTGAATTTGACAGTGATACTCTCCAGTGAGTTTAATTTCTACCTTTTTTTTTCTTCTTCTTCTTTTTTTTTTTAGATGTTTCAGTGTATTTGGAAATCACATCAAATATGTATTAGGGTAAGCAATTAAAAGACAAAAATAGCTTATATCTCGTTGTTATATAGCCTAAAATTGCATTGACTGAATATGTATCTTTTTGTATATATTGTTGATGAACTCAAAAGCATGTTCTTATAAATGATATTATGCTATAGCCTATAGCAACACTAACATAACAACCCCCAGCCTCTTCAAAAAAGGGGACCCCCTATAGCAGTGGTTCTCAAACGTTTTACACCAAGTACCACCTCAGGAAATATTTGGCTCTCCAAGTACCACCATAATGACCAACATTAAAATACAGTAGCGTAGTAGGCCTAATTATTCAGCTACAGCTATGAACAGTTCAAAAACGAGGTGTTTTATTCCTAATAAGAATATTTACTATTGTCGGCCACGTTAAACATTGTAAGAACAGTTTGAACATTAACACTGCACTGTGCTTACATACAGGTAAACAAAAAAAACTTAAATGATTAAATTAAAATGCACTGTACATAAAAGCTAAATAAAAACTGTACTTAAATGTAAAGTAAAAATGTACAGTATTTGATAAAAACAAAAAAACAGGCATCATTTAGCAACCTTGCAAACCTTTTAAAAGTGTTTTAACATTAATTTATATTTAATTCAGTGATTCCTCTGCATACCACTAAAGGGAGCTGCGTACCTCAATTCGAGCACTTTTAGTACACTGTAAAAAAATTCCGTAAAAATACAGTACAATATACCGTAATAATTTGAAGGAATTGTCCGTATTTGGTTTTTACAGGTGTTTTTCCATATTTTTTTAATTACGCTTTGCATTGTGGGAACAAGAAGCTCAGTCGATTATCGGCGCGAAAACAGTGCTTGAGCAGACGCCATTATTCACAGAGACAGTCTCGGTAAAAGTTTCATTTTAAAGTTGGATTTCGGGTTTGAGGAACCGTATTTACACTTCCGTGGTAAATTATATTTTGTTAAATGTAACAAACTGTAACGTTAACTTAGTTGCTGTCTTCCTTGTTTGCCAAATGAATGTCAGAGCCGTCGCATTTGACATTTTCAGCACACCGTCACATCTCACTCGACGTGGAGGTAAGTTACGTGTTACAGTGTGCTCACTTTCAGCTTTATAAATAAGTTTATTAACTTTTAATTGTTATTGATGCGGTGTATTTGTTACTGCGCGTGCCGTAAAGCACGCCGTAAAGTAATGTTAACGTTACTGAGGTGATGTTAAGCAGCTGTGATAAAGTTAAATCTGAAGTGTCCTACAACTGTGTTTAGAGCGCTTTATGCCTTCAACAGAAGCTGGCAGAGGAACTATCAAGAAAAGAAGATACCATTACGACTTTTTTTTTTATTCTTTAAAAGAGATTATACGACTAGGTGACGATCTGACATCGCGGAATTCTTCAAGGATAACGCAACTTTTCTGCCAAACGAGGTAGGTTTAGACATTTTATTGTCTTGTTTGTTACACAAACACACACACACACACACACACACGAGAAGTTTGTTCGGTAACGTTACTGGCATGCTGTCGGTGACAGTGTTGCCAAGCCCCTCCCTCAGAAAATCTCTAGAACCACCCTCAAAAGTCTGCATTTTTCAGAAAAAGTCGCCAAATATGAAAGAAAGTAAATACAGGTAAATTTGGTAAAGGAAAGTAAATATATATATCTACTTTACAAATGATGACAGTATAAAAAAAATATAACAAAAGATGAAGTAGGCCAATAACAAAACAATCTGAAGTGAAATTAGGAAATGCTTAGGCCTAGTTGTAACTCTACAGGACACATTTGAATCAGTAAATTCTTCCTGTGATCTGCAAGCACATCAAACATGATGGAAATGATGTAAAGACACATAATGTTGGGCATTTGTTTCATGTGTCACCAAAGCGCATCCCTGTCCTGCTCAAATACAACAGATAAGAAATATGATTCTCCAAAAACAAAACCTTTATTCATACAAACTTATTTCAGTCAACACACTCCATTACTACAAAGTAAGTGCAAAATACTGCATCCCAGCACATGGCATGATGATGCACTGTCTCTCAGTATCTGGTTGACATGACTGCGCATGACTGGTATTCTGGTATAACTTTTGTGTCTGTGGTTAAAACAAGATGTTCATGCACTGAGTAGTTGGTTCCCTGATGTAATCATATTTTTTTTTCCACCATCTTGATGATTATAATGAAATGGTGGTGTGTGTCATCATGTCTGAATGGCAGATGTACTGATGTGTGTTCACTGCACGCAGGCTCATTAGGCGCGTTCGACTTTAAGCGGCGCTGCGCAGAATGGTCAGTGTATGACATCAAAGTACCACGAGAGCAATAAGAGAGCAGACGGATCCTATGCTTTCGAATGGCTCTCGCAGTACTTTGAGGACCTCAAATTGAGGTCATAAACTGACCATTCTGCGCAGCGCCGCTTAAAGTCCCACGCCTAATGGCATGATTGAGAGCAAACGTGAGAGGTGAGAGGGAAAAAAAATCTCCAAAAAATCGCTATTTTTATTTAAATATAGCTAAAATAGCTCCTTGTCGCAAAAAAATCAATACAAGTCGCAGCAGCAATGAGAAAGTAGCTAAATTTGGCGACAAAATCCCCAAATTGGCAACACTGCACACACGCACGTTCAAATTTCCTGACCCCGCCTCTGCTTCAATTTCATTGGTTGAATCTGTGAACCAATCATTTTCCTTTCTGCCCTCAGAACATGTTTGAGTAAGTAAAACTCCCATCTGCTGAGCTAATCAAGACCCAGGTAAACGATAAATTAATATTTTCTGTTTCTTTTAGCATTATAGTTTGTATTGTTTGTAGTGTGATCAAGGTTTGCATGAGTAGTATATGTGTTAGGAAGTAGCACGTAACATTTTAATTATATTTTGCTAAAATGAACGAAATCACTCGAAAAATGATTCGTTCATTTTGCTGAATGAGACTCAAAGGTCCGAGTCAGTAAAATGATCCGAACTTCCCATCACTAACAGTAGCAGAGGACTATTATTTTGCTGAACAAACTGAGGATGACCTCACGGGCTCAGATTTGGTTGGCCAATCGGCGGAAAGGGGCGTGTCATGACCGCCCACAAGGGGTAAACGAATTTTGAAGTTGTTTATCCGTTTTCTACCGGTGAACCAAAAAAAAAAAAAGAAAATCGAGCCAAAATCTCGTTTTTTTTAACAAATAAAAAAACGAAGAAATTACCATTTTCTGGTTTCTGCGTATTTAATTTCAAATTTAAAGACAAATGATCAAAACGTACATGGACCTCAAATGCATCATTACATTGCTTACTCCTTTACTTAATACAAAATGATAACGTTTCGTTTTGTTGTGTGATTTCTGGGTCCGTGTATCATCTGATCATTCATTTTTTGATTTAATATTAATAGTAGAAAAACGAGAAAACGGCGCCTATTTTCGTTTTTTCATTTGTTCAAAAAAAGGAGAAAAGAAGAAATCAGCTTAATTTTTCGTTTTTCGTTCAGGCATAGAAAAATGAATAAACAGCTTAAATATTCGATGTCTACAGGTGGGGGGGGGAATTAAACGCCCCTTTCTGCTGATTGGTCAGCCAAAGATCAACCGTGCAGTCATCAGTACTCCTGCAGTTCTGCGCTGCAGAATAGTAGTCCTCTGCTGCTGCAGGTGTACGGATTCATAACCGTTTTATTGCAACTACATTTCTTCTTTTTCTCATCAAACAAGCAGACTAATGAATAGGCAGTCTCTAGACAAGGCTTTTTTCTGTGTAGACCAGCGGTTCTTAAAGTGATCCGCAAAATAATTTGCTATAGCCTACCATATTTTTCAGACTGTAAAGGCACTTTTTTTTTTTTATCATTATACATACAGTGATTATTATTATTTTTTTTCCAAAGTGACTTATATGATGCATTTAAGGCCAAATAATCTAAATGTAGACTTTTAAAAGTAGGCGAGTCAAGTATCACTGTGGATTGGTTCCTGTGGTGGCCTGCGACAGAAAGATGTTCAGGGAGACCAAGACGTGCCAAAAGTGTTGCATGCTGTTGTTTTCTTTATTTTTCAAAGGCATGACATTTTGTAGTTATTTTGAATGTACACAAAAAAAAAAAAAAGGAGTTAGTTATGTCCCCTGTTGAGGAAAAAAAAATACAAGTGAACACAAATTAATACTCAATATTAATTAAATAAACTGCTTTAAAATGACTGCTGCATATTTCATGTGCACTGCAATACTGGTCTGTGCTTGACTGTCCCGTGTGTCTGCTTATTGATTTAACCCATCGCAGTGTATTGGAACTGTGTGAACTAGGGCAACTCACCTGTTCTAAAGGCTAGCTACCTTCTTTTTCGAAACACACACACACACACAATATCCCGCTCGCACTTGCCCATTTAATGGCAGAGAATGCTCTCTTTTTTTTTTCTCTCTCTCTTTTATTTTCTTTTTGAAGCGGATGCAAATCTGTCGTAAAATAACTTGTGGTGTATATTGCAAGCGTTCTGAGGGTATATCATATGGGTTTGGTGAGAAACAACCAAAATGGCAAGTTTTTACTTTTCTTAAAATCTCACATTCCTATGTGCGAGTGGGCAGCAGCTCGCGCCGCGCACGAGCGCATATTTTGAGATACATCGAATCAATTTTAATAAAATACAAGACTACATCATAAAACTCAGGAGAGTATGTATTTTAATATCTCCGGTTCTCCGGTTGTCAGTCATAATGACAGTTTCTTGCGTGAACGTTATATTATACCCAACTGTATTCTTTCCTTTTCGTATTAGTGTTTAAAATATTTATTTTGAAATGAATTAAGTAATTATTTACTTAATTAAACAAACAATTAAGCAGGGTAGGGTATAACCAGTGTTGGGCAAGCTACTTGGAAAATGTAGTGAGCTAAGCTAACAGTTACTCTTCTTTAAATGAAGCTTAACTACACTAAAGCTACAGCCCTGGGAAATGTAGCAAGCTAAGCTACGGCAACATGGCAAAAGTAGTTTACTACATCCAAGCTATTTAAAAAAAAATTTAAAAATTCTATTGAATTATATAATTCATAATACCAAGTCAATGCTCTCTCAGTGATCAATGAAACTGTCAGTTAAGCAGATAGACAGGCATGTTCAGTTTAACTGTTTATTCAACAGCTGTTCCAAACCAATTTGGCAACATAATCAGTATCAAATACAGGCCCGGATTGACCTCATATTGTGACAGGCAAAATAAATGTTTGCTGTCGGCCGGAAACCTCCTATTGGTAGTTGGTATTGTGGCTTTATTGTATACAGATACATTTATATAAATGGTAACACTTCACAATAAGGTTCAGTAGTTAACATTAGTTAACTAGCGTTAACATGAACTAAGAATGAACAATACTTCTGCAGCATTTATCTTAATGTTAATTTCAACATTTACTAATGCATTATTACAATCCAAAGTTGTTTGTTAACATTTGTTAATGCACTGAACTAACATGAACTACCAGTGAACGACTGTATTTCCATTAACTAACATTAACAAAGATTAATAAATACTGTAACAAATGTATTTTAATTAACTCGTATTGTATAGTGTTACCATATAGAAGCCTACAGATAGGTTATGTTTATTTGCATTGTTGAATGTTTCATTAGATATTAATATAAACATTTCACCAAAATCAAGTTCAAATACGAAGCTTTTGACCAGCGAATGTTTTTTTTTTTTTTCTGACTCGTGTCCCGTTTTCCCCAGTTTTCTGTCATTATGTGGGCGTTCAATTTTTTTCTGTTATTTGGCCAAAGTATCATATTATGAAAGATTCAGCGCTTACGAGATATTTGGCTGTGACTTGACAATGTATGCTAGAGAAACTCTTCTCCGCTCCTCAAAAACAAAAAAAAACAAACAAACAAACAAACAAACAAACAAACAAACAAACAAAAAAGCATTAACCTTTATAAACAGTGTTTTTTGAGTAAAGAAACCGCTGTACTTATTCAATCAACAGTTCTTTATTTACCTTCAGACTGCAAACAAGCTGAGAAGCTCTAAACTGTGCACCGCACTTCATTCACGATAGAGGCGGGAGGAATAATGAGGTTTGACTGACAGTTTGAGGAGCCAATGGCGTTACGAGCTTTAGTGTCTGTGGCGTCACTTACTGATCCAGGATCGGTGATCCGTAGCTGTTATATTTCTGATTTGAGCTTGAGTTTCAGAATGCTTTCTTTGGAAAATGTAACGTTAGCTTTTGTTGACGCTACCGCACTACTTGATCAAAAAGAGCTTAGCTACCGAAAAGCTATTTGATTCAGAAAGCAGTGACGCTACCGCCACGATACTGGGAAATGTAGCAAGCTAAGCTACGGCAACATGGCAAAAGTAGTTTACTACATCCAAGCTATTTAAAAAAATTTAAAATTCTATTGAATTATATAATTCATAATACCAAGTCAATGCTCTCTCAGTGATCAATGAAACTGTCAGTTAAGCAGATAGACAGGCATGTTCAGTTTAACTGTTTATTCAACAGCTGTTCCAAACCAATTTGGCAACATAATCAGTATCAAATACAGGCCCGGATTGACCTCATATTGTGACAGGCAAAATAAATGTTTGCTGTCGGCCGGAAACCTCCTATTGGTAGTTGGTATTGTGGCTTTATTGTATACAGATACATTTATATAAATGGTAACACTTCACAATAAGGTTCAGTAGTTAACATTAGTTAACTAGCGTTAACATGAACTAAGAATGAACAATAGAAGCCCATTAGAAACCATCACAGAAATTCCAGTGGTTTACATTAAAATACCATTATGAACCATTAGCTTTTCCAGTAAAACCATTACAAAATTCCTTTTGTTGTGTGATTTCTGGGTCCGTGTATCATCTGATCATTGGTTTTTGATTTAATATTAATAGTAGAAAACGAGAAAATGGCGCCTATTTTCGTTTTTCATTTGTTCAAAAAGGAGAAAAGAAGAAATCAGCTTAATTTTTCGTTTTCGTTCAGGCATAGAAAATGAATAAACAGCTTAAATATTCGATGTCTACAGGTGGGGGAATTAAACGCCCCTTTCTGCTGATTGGTCAGCCAAAGATCAACCGTGCAGTCATCAGTACTCCTGCAGTTCTGCGCTGCAGAATAGTAGTCCTCTGCTGCTGCAGGTGTACGGATTCATAACCGTTTTATTGCAACTACATTTCTTCTTTTTCTCATCAAACAAGCAGACTAATGAATAGGCAGTCTCTAGACAAGGCTTTTTTCTGTGTAGACCAGCGGTTCTTAAAGTGATCCATAAAATAATTTGCTATAGCCTACCATATTTTTCAGACTGTAAAGGCACTTTTTTTTTTATCATTATACATACAGTGATTATTATTATTTTTTTCCAAAGTGACTTATATGATGCATTTAAGGCCAAATAATCTAAATGTAGACTTTTAAAAGTAGGCGAGTCAAGTATCACTGTGGATTGGTTCCTGTGGTGGCCTGCGACAGAAAGATGTTCAGGGAGACCAAGACGCCAAAAGTGTTGCATGCTGTTGTTTTCTTTATTTTTCAAAGGCATGACATTTTGTAGTTATTTTGAATGTACACAAAAAAAAAAAAGGAGTTAGTTATGTCCCTGTTGAGGAAAAAAAATACAAGTGAACACAAATTAATACTCAATATTAATTAAATAAACTGCTTTAAAATGACTGCTGCATATTTCATGTGCACTGCAATACTGGTCTGTGCTTGACTGTCCCGTGTGTCTGCTTATTGATTTAACCCATCGCAGTGTATTGGAACTGTGTGAACTAGGGCAACTCACCTGTTCTAAAGGCTAGCTACCTTCTTTTTCGAAACACACACACACAATATCCCGCTCGCACTTGCCCATTTAATGGCAGAGAATGCTCTCTTTTTTTTTTTTTTTTATCATTATACATACAGTGATTATTATTTTTTTCCAAAGTGACTTATATGATGCATTTAAGGCCAAATAATCTAAATGTAGACTTTTAAAAGTAGGCGAGTCAAGTATCACTGTGGATTGGTTCCTGTGGTGGCCTGCGACAGAAAGATGTTCAGGGAGACCAAGACGCCAAAAGTGTTGCATGCTGTTGTTTTCTTTATTTTTCAAAGGCATGACATTTTGTAGTTATTTTGAATGTACACAAAAAAAAAAAAAAAAAAAAAAAAGGAGTTAGTTATGTCCCTGTTGAGGAAAAAAAATACAAGTGAACACAAATTAATACTCAATATTAATTAAATAAACTGCTTTAAAATGACTGCTGCATATTTCATGTGCACTGCAATACTGGTCTGTGCTTGACTGTCCCGTGTGTCTGCTTATTGATTTAACCCATCGCAGTGTATTGGAACTGTGTGAACTAGGGCAACTCACCTGTTCTAAAGGCTAGCTACCTTCTTTTTCGAAACACACACACACACACACACACACAATATCCCGCTCGCACTTGCCCATTTAATGGCAGAGAATGCTCTCTTTTTTTTTTTTCTGACTCGTGTCCCGTTTTCCCCAGTTTTCTGTCATTATGTGGGCGTTCAATTTTTTCTGTTATTTGGCCAAAGTATCATATTATGAAAGATTCAGCGCTTTGCACGAGCTATTTGGCTGTGACTTGACAACAAATGCTAGAGAAATAATTTTTCCGCTCCTCAAAAACAAACAAACAAAAAGCATTAGCCTTCATAAATAGTGTTTTTGAGTAAAGAAACCGCTGTACTTATTCAATCAACAGTTCTTTATTTACCTTCAGACTGCAAACAAGCTGAGAAGCTCTAAACTGTGCACCGCACTTCATTCACGATAGAGGTGGGAGGAATAATGAGGTTTGACTGACAGTTTGAGGAGCCAATGGCGTTACGAGCTTTAGTGTCTGTGGCGTCACTTACTGATCCAGGATCAGTGATCCGTAGCTGTTATATTTCTGATTTGAGCTTGAGTTTCAGAATGCTTTCTTTGGAAAATGTAACGTTAGCTTTTGTTGACGCTACCGCACTACTTGATCAAAAAAAGAGCTTAGCTACCGAAAAGCTATTTGATTCAGAAAGCAGTGACGCTACCGCCACGATACTGGGAAATGTGGTTAAACTAGTAGCGTCACTACTTGTAGCGACGCTACTGCCCATCACTGGGTATAACAGCTGTCATATCATACCCAGCCATGCCCAGCTGATGCAAAGAATATAATGTATATCAACCCATTCTCACACCCAACTCGTCACATATTGAAGCTTGGTCAGGACCACTTGGCGTCGCTTTTGACGCTCAAATGAAAACGAAAAAGGTGGCGTTTTTTTCATTTTCAGATTTCAATATTAAATCAAAAAACGAATTATCCGAAGGTACACGGACCCTTAATACAAAATGATAACGTTTCGTTTTGTTGTGTGATTTCTGGGTCCGTGTATCATCTGATCATTGGTTTTTGATTTAATATTAATAGTAGAAAACGAGAAAATGGCGCCTATTTTCGTTTTTCATTTGTTCAAAAAAAGGAGAAAAGAAGAAATCAGCTTAATTTTTCGTTTTTCGTTCAGGCATAGAAAAATGAATAAACAGCTTAAATATTCGATGTCTACAGGTGGGGGGGGGAATTAAACGCCCCTTTCTGCTGATTGGTCAGCCAAAGATCAACCGTGCAGTCATCAGTACTCCTGCAGTTCCGCGCTGCAGAATAGTAGTCCTCTGCTGCTGCAGGTGTACGGATTCATAACCGTTTTATTGCAACTACATTTCTTCTTTTTCTCATCAAACAAGCAGACTAATGAATAGGCAGTCTCTAGACAAGGCTTTTTTCTGTGTAGACCAGTGGTTCTTAAAGTGATCCGCAAAATAATTTGCTATAGCCTACCATATTTTTCAGACTGTAAAGGCACTTTTTTTTTTTTTATCATTATACATACAGTGATTATTATTTTTTTTTCCAAAGTGACTTATATGATGCATTTAAGGCCAAATAATCTAAATGTAGACTTTTAAAAGTAGGCGAGTCAAGTATCACTGTGGATTGGTTCGTGTGGTGGCCTGCGACAGAAAGATGTTCAGGGAGACCAAGACGCGCCAAAAGTGTTGCATGCTGTTGTTTTCTTTATTTTTCAAAGGCATGACATTTTGTAGTTATTTTGAATGTACACACAAAAAAAAAAAAAAGGAGTTAGTTATGTCCCCTGTTGAGGAAAAAAAAATACAAGTGAACACAAATTAATACTCAATATTAATTAAATAAACTGCTTTAAAATGACTGCTGCATATTTCATGTGCACTGCAATACTGGTCTGTGCTTGACTGTAGTCCCGTGTGTCTGCTTATTGATTTAACCCATCGCAGTGTATTGGAACTGTGTGAACTAGGGCAACTCACCTGTTCTAAAGGCTAGCTACCTTCTTTTTTCGAAACACACACACACACACAATATCCCGCTCGCACTTGCCCATTTAATGGCAGAGAATGCTCTCTTTTTTTTTTTTTTTTTCTTTTTTTTTTTGAAGCGGATGCAAATCTGTAGTAAAATAACTTGTGGTGTATATTCCAAGCGTTCTGAGGGTATATCACATGGGTTTGGTGAGAAACAACCAAAATGGCAAGTTTTTACTTTTCTTAAAATCTCACATTCCTATGTGCGAGTGGGCAGCAGCTCGCGCCTCGCACGAGCGCATATTTTGAGATACATCGAATCAATTTTAATAAAATACAAGACTACATCATAAAACTCAGGAGAGTATGTATTTTAATATCTCCGGTTCTCCGGTTGTCAGTCATAATGACAGTTTCTTGCGTGAACGTTATATTATACCCAACTGTATTCTTTCCTTTTCGTATTAGTGTTTAAAATATTTATTTTGAAATGAATTAAGTAATTATTTACTTAATTAAACAAACAATTAAGCAGGGTAGGGTATAACCAGTGTTGGGCAAGCTACTTGGAAAATGTAGTGAGCTAAGCTAACAGTTACTCTTCTTTAAATGAAGCTTAACTACACTAAAGCTACAGCCCTGTGAAATGTAGCAAGCTAAGCTACGGCAACATGGCAAAAGTAGTTTACTACATCCAAGCTATTTAAAAAAAAAAAAAAAAAATTCTATTGAATTATATAATTCATAATACCAAGTCAATGCTCTCTCAGTGATCAATGAAACTGTCAGTTAAGCAGATAGACAGGCATGTTCAGTTTAACTGTTTATTCAACAGCTGTTCCAAACCAATTTGGCAACATAATCAGTATCAAATACAGGCCCGGATTGACCTCATATTGTGACAGGCAAAATAAATGTTTGCTGTCGGCGGAAACCTCCTATTGGTAGTTGGTATTGTGGCTTTATTGTATACAGATACATTTATATAAATGGTAACACTTCACAATAAGGTTCAGTAGTTAACATTAGTTAACTAGCGTTAACATGAACTAAGAATGAACAATACTTCTGCAGCATTTATCTTAATGTTAATTTCAACATTTACTAATGCATTATTACAATCCAAAGTTGTTTGTTAACATTTGTTAATGCACTGAACTAACATGAACTACCAATGAACGACTGTATTTCCATTAACTAACATTAACAAAGATTAATAAATACTGTAACAAATGTATTTTAATTAACTCGTATTGTATAGTGTTACCATATAGAAGCCTACAGATAGGTTATGTTTATTTGCATTGTTGAATGTTTCATTAGATATTAATATAAACATTTCACCAAAATCAAGTTCAAATACGAAGCTTTTGACCAGCGAATGTTTTTTTTTTTTTTCTGACTCGTGTCCCGTTTTCCCCAGTTTTCTGTCATTATGTGGGCGTTCAATTTTTTCTGTTATTTGGCCAAAGTATCATATTATGAAAGATTCAGCGCTTCGCACGAGCTATTTGGCTGTGACTTGACAACAAATGCTAGAGAAATAATTTTTCCGCTCCTCAAAAACAAACAAACAAACAAACAAAAAAAGCATTAGCCTTCATAAATAGTGTTTTTTGAGTAAAGAAACCGCTGTACTTATTCAATCAACAGTTCTTTATTTACCTTCAGACTGCAAACAAGCTGAGAAGCTCTAAACTGTGCGCCGCACTTCATTCACGATAGAGGTGGGAGGAATAATGAGGTTTGACTGACAGTTTGAGGAGCCAATGGCGTTACGAGCTTTAGTGTCTGTGGCGTCACTTACTGATCCAGGATCAGTGATCCGTAGCTGTTATATTTCTGATTTGAGCTTGAGTTTCAGAATGCTTTCTTTGGAAAATGTAACGTTAGCTTTTGTTGACGCTACCGCACTACTTGATCAAAAAAAGAGCTTAGCTACCGAAAAGCTATTTGATTCAGAAAGCAGTGACGCTACCGCCACGATACTGGGAAATGTAGTTAAACTAGTAGCGTCACTACTTGTAGCGACGCTACTGCCCATCACTGGGTATAACAGCTGTCATATCATACCCAGCCATGCCCAGCTGATGCAAAGAATATAATGTATATCAACCCATTCTCACACCCAACTCGTCACATATTGAAGCTTGGTCAGGACCACTTGGCGTCGCTTTTTGACGCTCAAGGTACCCCTTAGCGTCATTTTTCGACTTGCAGGGTCCTCCGTTACTTTAAATAGGAAACCCTTAGCGTCAATATGCCGACGCCATACTGGGAATTTTATCGTCATAATTAAATTATATATTGGGTAATAACATTGCCATTATTGCATATATGTTGGGGTGTGATTTTTCAATGTAAACAGCCACAACAGTTTTATTTATATTACATTATTTACACATTATGAGCACATAACCCAACCCCTGCCCCTAAACCTACCATTTGTCAATAAAACACAAGATATAACAGGCAGATACAACTACTGTCATAATTTATTCAAAAAATATTAATATTCCAAGTCTTCCGAGGCAAAACATTTGATTTGTGAGAGGAGTAGACGCGATCGCCGTCTCCGTCTGCCGTTAAACTCATCCCGTATGCTGCAGTCTGTGCGCGAATACAAAAAATGCCACCGTGGTTGTGAAATGCTATTGGCTCTTGTGTGTCTCTTGACCAATTGCGTCATGCTACGGGACTGGAGTATCTTTTTGAATGAGATGTGAGCGCGTTAACGGAGCGGGATCATTTTCAGCGATTAAAACCTTATGTTTTGCTCTCTTCTTCTCATAAAGACTTTGTATGGATTCAGAAGACCTGGAATGCAGCACGACTTGTTTGTAATGCTTTTATACTGCTTGTTTATGGGCAGTTTTTGCAATAAATACCGGTGACTTAACTTACATTTGCCTGTTAACTGTTACGTGTTTTATGTTGTTCTGAAGTGGGTAGGTTTAGGGTAGGGATGGGTTAGGTGCTCCAATAAAAGTATAAATGTATATAAAATTATTTATATTTTTTACAAATGCATGCAAACCATTAAACTAAGACAAACAACTGAAAACAACGGAGGATAACGTATTGTCATTTTCCATAAGCGTCTTGACCTGACGCATAAAGCAAGCAATTGAAAGCAGTGGAGATCCTATTTTGTCATATACTGACGCCTTGGGGCACTTTTGGCGTCTTCATAGTGACGCGAAAGGCGTTTGACCATGCTTCAGTTTTTGACGCCTCGGGAGTGAGAATGGGTTGTGTATATCTACACAGAAGCAAGCCCAGTCTATAGACAACCAAGAACGAATACGTTTGTTGGGAAGCTTTGAGGTCGTTACCATTAAAGAGAAGTGGTGATAGTTCACATGATCCATCTGGCATGTAAACAAAAGTTTTGTATAGATTTATAAATAGAATTATAAAACTTTTTGGAATGGCATTTATAACGTGCTTAAATTGTTTACGTTCTGTAGCTATTTAGAACACAAGTCACTGAAGGATAACAAACTCTTCATTCAATAAATGAAGAACTAGCCTAACCAAACACCCCTTTCAAGCCAACCAAGAGTACATAGATATATAACCTACATAGCCTGTTGTTCTATATTGGGGTTCTGTGTGGAATGAAGGTGTGATTATATAATATTTTTCAATACAGCAAAACCTGTTGGTGTCTTTGTTTTTTTTTCTATCTTTTCTTATCTGTGCTTCTCATCCACTCTGCACAGTGCAGCTTCACACTGATTTAACTCTGCACAGCTAAATAAAACAGGCTTGGTGCTGATTAAAATTTCTGAAATAAATATTACTGTAAAACGCTGTCCACAAGGGGAAAACGAATTTTGAAGTCATTATCCATTTTCTACCCCGTGAACCAAAAAATGAGAATCGAGCCAAAATCTTGTTTTTGCGCTTCTCCGAACAAACGAAAAAACGAAAATAGGCGCCGTTTTCTAATTTTTCTAATATCAATATTAAATAAAAAAACGAATGATCAGATGATACACGGACCTTTCTGCTGCCAGCTGACTGACATTGGAATCACAGATAAGAGTCGGTTGTCATTACACAGAATTCTGTAAGATCAGGTTGAAAATATCTTAAATTGTGTTCCGAAGACGAACAAAGCTTTTACGGGTTTGGAACGACATGGGGGTAAGTGATTAATGACAAAATTTTCATTTTGGGGTGGAGTAACCCTTTAAGGTACGTTTCATTTTTTTGCATATTTTGAAAATCTAACAGCACCCCAGCCACAAAGATCACCCCACCAGCAGAGCACTGAGTGCTGAAGTAAAAAGGACTCTGCAGAGGTATAACCCACATTGAAAATGAATGGGAAAAGTGAAAAAATATTTTTTTTGTTTCATTTGTCAAAAAAAAAGTAGTAAACCCAGTATAAATCTGAAAAGTTTTACATTTTTATAAAGGCCTGGATCTAGAGCACAAATGCAAATTGGAACGAACATTCTATCTCATACGCAACACACACACACACAAACACACACACACACGTGTGTGTGACTGCAATAGAGTGCATTTTTATAGAAATTGGCATATAAAATCAACAAATTTGGCATAAATCTGAAAATTTCCACTCATAAATGAAGGACTGGTACTAGAGCACAAATGCAACATGGAACAAGCATGTTCACTCACTCTCTCACACTCACACACACACACACACACACACACACACACACACACAGACACACAGGTGTGACATAGGTGTCCAGTGCATTTTTTAGATTTTGGCAAATGAAATGCACAGAACATAAATGCATAACAATGTGACACACACACACACACACAGAGAGAGAGAGAGAGAGAGACATTTCTGCAAATTTATGTAACATAATTCGCAAAAGCAGACCATTCAAAAGACACCAGACAATAACAACAAATTCTAACCTTTGACAAAAATATGGATTTTTTTTATATATTTTAGAATTTTTAAATATATTTTCACAAAATATATATCATAAAGTTGCAAGGAGAAGCTGAAACATGAAGAAAAATTGACTTGAAACCGAACTGAAAATGAATGAGTCCCTATGGACCTCTGCTGGATATATGTGGTCATTGCACTTTCTTTCTTTAACTGTAATTCCTAAAGTTTTTATTCTAACCTGCATATGGCAGTATTCTATCCCTAACACATTGGCCAATATCTAGAAACCATTTATTTTTAATTTAGGTCATAATTTAAGTGATTTTTTAATAAAAAAATAATTTTTCATAAGCCAATTTATGGCGTAGTTGAATAATTGTGCCGTAAATAGGTTAAAAACTATCAAATATCCACAAAAACGCAGCATAAGTGTATAGTTGAGAAGTAAATAAAAAAAAATGATATATAGTTTGTCATATAAAAAATGTATATTTCCTTATGCAATCGCTCTGTAAAAGTTTGGGGTCTATCTGACCCCAAGGACCTTAAACGTAAACCCTACTCGAGGGGCGATGTAGGGTTAAAGGGAGCAGTAGTTAGAGTAGTATAGTGTTTTCGTACTGTGGAAGTTAATGGGGAGCAGAAACTAGTTGATTACCCTCATTCTTCAAAATATCTTGTTTTGTGTTCAGCAGAAGGAAAACATGATACAGATTTGGAGCAACTTCAGGGTGAGCAATGCCTGTCCGGCACCTCATGATTTTAGCCTTGATTTTCAATCACAGATATTTTTGTGGAAATCGCCGACAAATGTCTGAAATCTGAGGCAAATCTGTGCTCGTTCACCTGAGTGACAGTTGTGTAGAATGCATTATCAAAGATGTGAAGCCCCAAAGCGTTGCTGATGCCTGTGGGATATTTAGCGTTCTAATATCTTGACCTGTCGGTGACTCACAGTCCTGCAGTGAGAAATGTGCTGACTGGAAATGACATCGGCGACGACCTACAGCCAGTGAGAGAGCATGATACAGAGCAAGGTAAAGTTTAGAGGATGTCATAGATCTGAAGTGAAACATCAGCACGAATGGCTTCTGCAAGCAATTGTTTCTCCTTAATATTATTTTTTCCCCACTGCAAATCAGTGTACAGACAACTTGGATTGCAAACATTTTGCAGGCTTCCGTTTTTGACTAATAAATCTATTCTGACGTGAGAACGCCTGTCTTTTGTATGATCTTAGGTTATTTCCGCTCAACTGCTAATACCATATCATACATATATCAAAGTAGCTTGGTTGAAGGTAACCAAATTTGGGTTGTTTTGCAACCCACTGATGAGAAAATATGAACAAACCTAACCGTGGGTCATTTTCAATCTAGAATTTTGGGTTATTCATTAAACCCAGTATATTAAATAAGTTGATGCTAGTTATGCTCGTTCATTTTTAAAGGAGCACTAGCTCATTATTTACCTTGAACATGGGTTAATATTTCCGGATTAACTTAAATTTCTTAAAATTTGGTAAAATATACTACACAATCAGTTTACAATGCACCTTTTATTTTACGATAAATACAATTCTAAAAACATCATCTATCTATATTTCCATGTGTATAATTTTATACATTTAAAATAGTTTAACAAATAACTTTTTAATTCATGTCTAACCACTCCTGAAATGGCAGAACTTTTCATGCTTAAATAGTTTTAATATTACTTTAATGTCTAATATTGCTTCAATTCTTTGGTATTTTTTCTAATAAGCTACTCTAACTTTATTTGAGTCAGTATCACTAAAGGTATCTTTACTTTTACTCTGATATGATGACTGGGTAATGTAGACAACACTGACTGTGTACAACATTTATTTCCTTAATAAAATGCTCAAGTTACATCTGACATGAATATAAGGAAACCAACTGAACATGGATCCTGGGTTATGAACTGGCCATCAAACTACCTGATTGGGGATGGAGTTTGATTGCCGTCAACCTAAATTTTCATCAAACACCTGAACCAAATTGGCCTAATCACTTAACACACTTTAGGTGCCACCTGCCTCAATGAGCTCATGTTGATACCTGGCTAATCATGTCTTTGCACATTTCAGGACGTTGAAACCCTTTGAGTATAAAGCCTTCAAACACAGCGGTTTTTAAACAGGGTTTTGCAGATTTAATACAGGAGCCAAGTTTGGCTTGCAATTAAAAGTAAAAATAAAATAAGAGACAGAGTTAAGCGTAGTAGTTAAGGACTGAAAGAGTTTAAGTTGTCCAAAATGGTAAGATAGCAGTTTGTCTTTGCACTAAAACCTGAGAAGTGAATCACAAAAATGTGTATATAATTTACTTCATCTGCTTTTAATGAGTTATTTAATTATTTTATTCTTGGAAGGCGCTATGCATTTTTAAATATTTTGAATAGATCTGTTAGATAATCACATTACTGGGCAGAGTGCTTGCATAACTTTTGCTGCTGTTTTTATCTTTATTTTTTTTCAGATGAATGCTTTCATAGCCTGCCTTGCTGCTTGTCTGTTGCACGAGGTGTGCAGTGCATCAACACCTGTGTGTAAGTGTTTGTCATCTGATTACTTTGTAATTTATGTGAGTAATGTTGCATCGTGTATTGATATTTCAAACATTACTCTCCCTTTTCATGTGCTGCTTCTTAGCTTGGTGCTATCATAGGCCTTCATGTAGTAAGTGTTTTTTTTTTTTGCAAACTTTAATAAAAACAATTAATTGTTTAACAATCACAAGTAAAATGCATGCTTCTCCGCTGTTTCAAAATCAGGGATTATACATGATTTGCTGCTAATTACCAGGTGGGGATGTTTTAAGGTGTTTTTCCCCTGCATCTCAGGTGATGCTGTTTGGCCCATAATCGCAGAGAAAGACTGTGATGGCACTCAACAGTCTCCGATAGACATTGTAACCGCCGATGTGCAGGCTAATACTGATCTGACCGCTTTCACCTTCACTGGCTACAATGACCGCGCAACCTTAACTGAGATTGAAAACACTGGCAGGACAAGTGAGTAGTGTAATGTTTCTGTTTCAGCTTTTGTGTAAGAATTATTGACTGGGAACAGAATGTTTAATCTGTTGTGGTTTCACTCTTCAGTTAAAGTTACATTTGGTGACCAGAAAATGTATGTGGAAGGAGGTGATCTGCCAGGCTTGTTTAACAGCACACAGTTTCATCTTCACTGGGGTAATGGCAGCGCCACACCTGGGTCTGAACATGCTGTGAATGGCAAACGATACCCCATGGAGGTTTGAAAACAATGTAACTACAACTGAAAGCTTTTGTTTTATACTGGTCTTCTAAAAGGGTTTTGTGTGTCTCAGTTGCATATCTTGAATGAGGCTGGTAACGGCAGTGATCCAGTATTGTCAGTTCTTGGGATCTTCATTGAGGTATGTCACCTTTTCGTCTGATATTTGGAGAAATTGTTCAATTGACCATTTTAATTGTAATCGCCCACAGGCCTCTAATGACACCGGGAAACCAGAGAGCTGGAAGACCTTAACGTCATATCTAGCACAAATTGCGAGTGCAGGTTTGGACCCTTTCCTACAGTATTAGTAAAGAAGTGGTTCTGTATGCTGGTAATGTACAGACGTTCACATTTCAATTTATTTCAGGTGATAAAACGCACGTTTCTGACAAGCTCACCATGGATGATCTGCTTCCTGGAGTGGACAGGACTAAGTATTACCGTTATCTTGGCTCTTTGACTACACCAAGTTGTGACGAAGGTGTGATTTGGACCATCTTTAAAGACTCCGTTAAAGTCAGCCAAGATTTGGTAAGTCTAGACTCTATACACAAATATTTAGGCCTAAATTCAAGATTTCTGTGTCTGGGTTGCACATGAATTGCATTCGTTTTAATCTGCTAAAACCTAATGTGACTCATCAGTCATGCATAAGATTTCAATAAAACTGATTTAAGTGCACAATAACCAGGTTTTTGATATTTAACAGATGTATGCTGATTGTAAGCCATTTGAACACAATCTTGGAAATGGGAACTGATGTAAATAGTTCCTAAGTGTTTTTTTTTGTTTTGTTGTTTTTCTATCCACTTGGAGGAAAGGATCAAAGTGTCTCTCTGGTTCAGATTATTTTGATTTCTCCAAATAGATTGACCTCTTCAGTACGACTGTCTACATCAACCAGACCACCAACTCTCCCCTAATGACCAACACATTCAGGGCTGTTCAGCCCATCTATGGCAGGATTGTGATGTCACAGGTAGCGGGTCCCAAAACTACTGACCTCATAAAGCCAACATCAGGTACCAAAACTACCGGGTTTGTAGGAAACCCAACTACTGGCCTTATAACGCCAACATCGGTTATCAAAACTAGTCTTACAAAGCTGACATCAACCGCAACAAACCCATCCCTGGCTCTCAGTTTTCCTCTTCTGAGTGTCGTGCTCCTGTACTGCATCCTACCTTCGTAAGCTGCTTCACAAAATACTGAGATTAAGATGGCTTTATGTGACTAAAATATTCCCTTTTAATGTTAGTTAAAAAAAAAAAGCATCAGCAATGTAAAGTAATCGCTAATGTCAATTTGTAACTGTGTTGTTAGATTCCTCATTCTCCGCTTGTTTCCTGCATCTGTTTAATATGAAACTGCCTTCCAGGTTGTGCACTAAAGGCTTTATTTGGTTGTAGTGCTAGGTGTTTTATAGAAATGTTAGCTGTTTGATTTGCACAGTTTTGAATGACATTTGAGCTGCTTGTGGCTTTTACATAAATGCACTTATTGTAACAAGACTATAGTGTCCACTTGTGCAGAAGTGGAATGTTTCTTCTGAATGAAGGCAACATGCTGAGGACGGAGGACATGTCACCGGTTCAACTATTTGCTTTTTAGAGGGAAAAAAAAAAATTCTCTCTTTAAAAGTGAAACCGTATCTAGTGCTTGTATCTCACTGGGATTTTTGGCTGGTAGGTTCCACAGGTGTCACTGTAAAGGTGGGGTTGGTTTTAACGAGTGCGCAGAAGGTTTGTGTCCTTGTCTGCTTATGTGAATGTTGAAATGTTTTAAGATTAAGAATTCATTAAAGTTTATTCAAACAATTTATTGTAGAAAATGTGTCCTTATTTCACATCAGGTGCGGCAAATGATTCCATTTATCTGTCTCTAAATGACATGTAAAAAATGAGGATATATTTGCACTTCTACATTGATGCCAATAAACATTGTCCTAATCCGAGCTGGGTAGATTATACAAATTGTAGTCCATTACATACAGGTGCTGGTCATATAATTAGAATATCACCAAAAAGTTGATTTCACTAATTCCATTCAAAAAGTGAAACTTGTATATAATATTCATTACACACAGACTGATGTTTCAAATGTTTATTTATTTTAATTTTGATGACTATAACTGACAACTAAGGAGAATCCCAAATAAGTATCTCAGAATATTACTTAAAACCAATACAAAGAAAGGATTTTTAGAAATCTTGGCCGTATGAAAAGTATGAGCATGTACAGCACTCAATACTTAGTTGGGGCTCCTTTTGCCTGAATTACTGCAGCAATGCGGCGTGGCATGGAGTCGATCAGTCTGTTGCACTGCTCAGGTGTTATGAGAGCCCAGGTTGCTCTGATAGTGCATTGTTGGGTCTGGTGTCTTTCATCTTCCTCTTCACAATACCCCATAGATTTTCTATGGGGTTAAGGTCAGGCGAGTTTGCTGGCCAATTAAGAACAGGGATGCCATGGTCCTTAAACCAGATACTGGTTGCTTTGGCACTGTGTGCAGGTGCCAAGTCTTGTTGGAAAATGAAATCAGCATCTCCATGAAGCTTGTCAACAGAAGGAAGCATGAAGTGCTCTAAAATTTCCTGGTAGATGGCTGCGTTGACTGTGGACATCAGAAAACACAGTGGACCAACACCAGCAGATGACATGGCAGCCCAAATCATCACTGACTGTGGAAACTTCACACTGGACTTCAAGCAACATGGATTCTGTGCCTTTCCACTCTTCCTTCAGACTCTGGGACCTTGATTTACAAATTAAATGTAAAATTTACTTTCATCTGAAAAGAGGACTTTGGACCACTGAGCAACAGTCCAGTTATTTTTCTCCACAGCCCAATTAAGATGCTTCTGACATTGTCTCTGGTTCAGAAGTGGCTTGGTAGCCCTTTTCCTGAAGACGTCTGAGCGTGGTGACTCTTGATGCACTGACTCCAGCTTCAGTTCTCTCCTTGTGAAGCTCTCCCAAGTGTTTGAATCGGCTTTGCTTGACTGTATTCTCAAGCTTGCGGTCATCCCTGTTGCTTGTGCACCTTTTCCTACCCAAATTCTTCCTTCCAGTCAACTTTGCATTTAATATGCTTTGATACAGCACTCTGTAAACAGCCACACCTTTCAATAATGATCCTCTGTGACTTACCCTCTTTGTGGAGGGTGTCAATGTTCGTCTTCTGGATCATTGCCAAGTCAGCAGTCTTCCCCATTATTGTGGTTTCAAAGAACAAGGATACCCGGAATTTATACTGTAGGGATGGTCATTAATTCAAACTCAAATGTAAATCAATTTCTGAGATACTGAATTTGGGATTTTCCTTAGTTGTCAGTTATAATCATCAAAATTAAAAGAAATAAACATTTGAAATATATCAGTCTGTGTGTAATGAATGAATATAATATACAAGTTTCACTTTTTGAATGGAATTAGTGAAATCAACTTTTTGATGATATTCTAATTATATGACCAGCACCTGTATAGTTCGTAATATAATTTAGGTTAGTCATCTTAAGATTTCAGATTTTTTTTTTTTTTTTTTTTTGGGTGCAGTATAATTGTCTGGTTAAGCACACGGCAATAATCTGACACTTCAATGTTTAAAAAATAAACAAAAATAGATGCAATACTTAATGTTGCTTAGTTTTACTTAAAACATTATCCTCTGGTTGAGTAGGCTGTTGTCCATTTACACGATACATTAATTGTAATAAGCTACTACTGAAATTCCCACAAGGATTACAACAACATATCTGAAATGCTTTAAAAAAAATTGAATTGTTGAATGTAACTCAGAGATCCTCATCACCACACCGGCTGGGATCACGGCCCGCACCCGACGGCCAGGAAACCCAGCTCCAGCTCACAAAGGAGCGATATGCCAGAAACCTGTGACGACTGAAACACAGGCAAATGGTCAATGGACACATAAGCATTCATTTTTCATCAGTGTATTTGTTTTGCATACAAGCACAGTCTATGAATCATCTAGTACTTCCTTATATTTCTATACAGACTGTTAATCCACTGTGCTAAATAAAATCCTTGGATTGTTTTGGATATTTTATTTATGAGTTTGTGGATATGCTCGGTCCTGGCAGCTTTTACAGCATGTCTATAGCAGGACAAACTGTTTCCATGCAATTGTAAAAGCTTCCAAGTTAGTTTTTTTTTTTTTTTCTCAATTTGTGCTCAAGATTACGAGTTTCTTTCTTCAGAGAATGGGTATAACTGTTGGGTTCTGATGTCAACACAATTTTCATTTTCAAATCATCTTTAAATTCAAAATTGCTTGATTGGCATGACTGCAAAAATACAATATTACTTGTTCAGGATCTGCCTCTGCTTTGTGGACTCATGATTTGATTTTGTAGTTTGATAGATTTAATTTGTGTGTTTGATCCCGATGCTCCATGTATATTAGATTAATTGATTTATTCTGATGTTTGGGTGAGAAGCAGTGCTGGTCTGAGACTGGTTTGTGAGTCTCAGAACCAGCTGAATGATGGGACGGTTTTCAGGGTTCAGTTCTTGGGTTTGAAGCTCTTTAAAATGTAGCGATTCTGTGGGACTATATTTTAGACGTGTAATATTTTCTAATAAACACACTTGTCTTAACAGAGCAACATAATTAGTTTATTCTCGCGGAAAGCGGTGAACAACTCTGATGAGAGAGAGAGAGAGAGAGAGAGAGAGAGCACACACAGATAGTGAGAGAGAGAGAGGTTTAAAACACCTTTATTTTATCCGTTTTCATTTTTCATTTACATTAAATCTTTAAAACCAACATTTCATCCTGCCCAACCTCACACAAAAAAACTCCCCACAGACCATATTGCAGAAAAATCTATAATATTATTAACTAATTTAAAATAAGCAAACTCTATTTTTATTCGAACAGCCACCATCCCCTTCAGAACTCTTTCTGCATCGACTGAACCAATACCCAATGTCCTGTTTTTTCCGAGTCCTCCAAATTGCCAACTTGGCTGAGCCCAAAAGATAATTTAACAAAACCACTTTCCTTCGTTCACTGACTTTGTACTTTGGACCACTAATAAAAACTTGATAGGAAAATTCCTCACCCACGCTTTCAAAACAAACCTCTAAAAAATAAAAAAGACCTCTTAGCCTCCCACACTGGATAAACAAATGTTCAACCGTTTCCTCCACCCCACGAAAAAGACATTCCCTCCCTACTTCTGGATTCAGGTGCGCCACGTGTCTGTTTGTTGCTATTATACCATACATCAGTCTGCACTGTAAATCTGCTGTACGTTTCTCAATAGGAGGCTTGTACAGCGATCTCCAGCAACCCCTGAAGTCTGGCCCAAACACTTCTGGCCACCTCCATGTTTTAACTCTTTTCAACACAGTTTGATGTGACACTTTAACACACACAATGTACAGTGCCTTTTTACCAATGTCTTGAAATAAGCCCAACTCTGGAGTTTTAAAGGACAAAAAAGTATCTTCATCATCCTGAATTGCCTGTGCAGCAGAGACTCGTATGGATGGAAAACTGTAGCTCCATCCCTCCGAAAGAGATTCTAGTGCTTCTCTGCAGGCTCCAGGCAGTGCTGTACGTACCTCCGCTAACATCTGATCCAAGAGACGTAAAGAACGTATTCCTGTCTTGTGCTGAATTGAAACTGCCGTCCTCCACCCACTGCCATCTCTTAGATGTTCGATCTTTGTACATCCAGCTCTGACCAGACAAGTCCTCACACTGCTTGAAGACAACATTTTTGTTTGCATCAAAGGGTTATGAAATAAAGGTTCTCCCATAATCCAGTCCTGCGGTCGCAAAATGTCTCTAGTCACAGAAAAAGTCACATTCCACACTTTTAACATGGATTGGTAAAATGAAGTCAGATGATTCAAATCCAGTTCATCCACTTTCAGTAAAAACAGCTGCTTGTCATATCCCAGATTTGACGTTCTCCTTAACAAAGCGCATGCCACATTTGTCCACTCCACGTCCTCCTCATATAACAGTCTCTGTGCTGCCTGTAATCGAAAAGTACGAATCCTGCTTCTTATGTCAATCAGACTTTGTCCCCCCTCATGAGTTGGAAGATATAAAGCTGACGCTGGAATCCAGTGCTGTCCTGACCAAAAAAACTCCACCAGTTTTCTCTGGATACTTTTGACAATGTCATCTGGTGGCTCTAATACGTTCAGTCTATGCCATAATCTGGAGGCAGCCAGGTTATTTGTAACCAAAACTCTACCCCTGTAGGATAGCTCTGGCAATAGCCATTTCCATTTAGACAACTTGGCAGCCACCTTCTCCAGCAAACCCTCCCAGTTCTTTCTTCTATAGCTTTCTACTCCTAAATCACTCCAAGAATTTTGATTCCTTCTCTTCCCCAATGCAATCCCCCAGGAAGTGGAGGTGGCCCACCATTTTCCCACTGACCCACAATAAACCCGTTACTTTTTCCCCAATTGACTTTAGCCGAAGACGCTTTCTCATAAACATCCAAACTCTTACATAGTATTTGCACATCTTCTTGTCTGGTAACAAAAACAGTTACATCATCGGCATAAGCCGACAAAAAACATCTTGAATCCCGCGGGTCACCTGGAACCATAAAACCCTTTAATTAATTTCTTAATTTGCATAAAAAGGGCTCAATTGCTAGGCTAATATTTTTTTAACCTATTGGCTAAAACTTTAGCCAATATTTTATAGTCTGAGCACATCAAAGACACAGGGAGCCAATTTTTTAATAAACCAAGATCTCCATTTTTTGGTATAAGAGAGATCACAGCCCTCTGACAGCTAGTTGGTAACATGCCTTTTTCAAAACATTCACAACAAACTTCATAAAAATCTTCACCTAAAACAGTCCAGAAAGTCTTATAAAATTCAGCAGGTAAACCATCTATTCCTGGTGCACACCCATTGGAAAGTTGCTGAACTGCATCTGAAAGTTCATTCAAATGAATCATGGTATCAAGCTTTTCCTTATCCCCAGGTAGCAACTTTGGTAGTCCTTGTAACAATTGTGCCATATTCTCAGAGTCACAGTCAGTGTGTCCATACAAATCCGCATAAAAGTCCATTGCCATTTTCCTCATTTCCGTTGGATTTGATGTTAATGATCCATTTTCCTTACGCAGATGAAGTATACGCTTCTGTTGTGCAACTTTCTTCTCCAGATTAAAAAAAAAAGGAAGTGGGAGAGTCAATGTCCTTAATAGACTTAATAGTGTTGGCTAAATGTTTCAACTATGTCCGATACCCGACCTAGAGGGGGAGTGGCGAGTACTCTGAATTATCTACTACTGCCTCAGCGCCTTGTCCTCTGCGTCGGCTACGTGCGAGCTGGCCAACAGTTTTTTCACACGGCGGGGTTTTATACGTTCCCCATACGTAATGTCGAGAGACCGACTCGATAAGGGAACGTCTCCGGTTACTCACGTAACCTGGGTTCCCTGAGAGGAGGGAACGAGACATTACGTAATCAGCTCCTGATTTAACAACATTTTTACCAGAGAATGTATTTTTTTAATGACTCAAATTTTGATTAAATAATTGGATACCTAACTGTAAACAATAGAGGCAGAAGATTATTAAGGTAAGACCTCTAAAAAAAGTAATTTTTTTATTGATATCAACTGAAAACTGCAATATAATCAGTACATTAAGCGGCCTGCTAGCCAAGCTAACATTCCGTGGCAGTTAATTCAGTTGAGAACAAAATGGGCCTATCTAAAGCAGAGGCATTTTTCAAAAATGAAGAGGAGATGGAGATAATATATCCAGCAGAAGTTAAATCTGCCAAAGACAAGAAAAAGATGAAAGAAATGATCCTGAGAGAGAACCCAGAGACACTGTTATCTGACTACAGTGGACCAGAAAACAACAGAGTCCGGTGTAACCTGCTCTTCTTTACCGAACACCCATCATCCTGGCACACCGTCCTCTGCTCCGCCATGACATGTATGAGGAAAGGAGGCATCAGCAAAGGTAGACAACTCACCCTGGAAGGAGACGACACAAAGCTGACTGTGAACCTTTATCACAATGGCACAGTCATGGTCCAGGGACTAGAAACCAGCCTCAATGAATTCCAGAGGAACTTCAGAAATCTTAAAGGGGAGGTTCAGAAAATTAAGAAAGCTCCTGAAGTAAAGAGCCAAGCAGAAGAGGAGGCCGGCACAACCTCAGTTACCATCACTGACCCCAGCTCAAGAACACATGGGCACACCAGCACTCCTGCGTCTCCCAAGATAAAGGCTTTGAGAGATAACATCGCTGAGCTGGAGCAGGACTTCTTCCTGTTTAAAGAGGAAACTAACAACAACCTTCATCAGCTCCTGAACCTGACCAGTGTGCAACAGGTTCAACAACTCTGCTCTGCTGTAAGACACCTGGAGGAGGACAATCAAGAGCTGCGGCAGGAGCTGAGGAGGGTGAGAGAGGACCTGACCAGAAGAGAACAACACGGCCACACTCTGGAGAGACTGCTGGAGGAGACCAGAACCCAGCTGCACACAATACAACAGCAGCAGTGTGTCAGCACACGACCCCACAGCACCTCCACGACCACAACTCAACACCAGAGGTGTGTCAGCTCACAAACACCCAGCACCTCCACAAACTCAGCTCAACAGCAGCGTGTCAGCACACAGTCTCAGAGCTCCTTCACCCCTGCCACCCGTTAGTCTCCTCAAGCCCATCAGAACCTCAGCAGCACTCAGATTCATCCACCGACTACAACATCATCATCTACGAGCAACAGCAGAGAACAGGAGAGAAAAGTCAACATCATCATCCTCTGCGACTCCAACGGCCACCATCTTGACCCCAGACGACTGTTTCCGGGGAGATCCGTGAAGAAGTTCTGGTGTCCCACCTCACACTCTGCTTTAAGACTGCTGCAAGAGGGTGCATTGGGTGCCCCGTCACACATTATTATTCACACCGGAACAAACGACCTCAGCACCAGAAGGGTGGACGTCACAAAAGCCCTGACCAGCGTGGTGAGAACAGCTAGCAGGATCTACCCCAGAGCCAAAGTCATCATCTCGAGCCTTCTACCTCGCAGAGACATGCCACAAAGGATCATCAACAACATCAACGTGGAGATAGCTAACATCTGTGCCCCAATACCGAATGTCCACATAGCCAACCATCAGCAAATCACACATCAGCATCTCTACGACCATATCCACATCCACCGAGAGGGCATGAGACTGTTTGCAAAAACCATCAAGGCATCGACCCTGAAGAGCCCTCAGAAGACACATCCGGACCGGGAGGAGAGAGCTGGGCAGCTTCCCGGCAGCTACGCCGCTGTACCGGCACGACGAGGTACATCAGACTCCACTGACCTCATCCAGATCAAAAACATGCTGAAAATTATATGTGATAATCTATTAACTTAAGCACAAGATGGGTCTATAGTCAAGAATGATCATTATTTCTTAATGACTTATTTATTTATTTTATTTTTTTGCTTATTTACTTGTTTATTTTTAAATGTAACATTTGTAAAATAGACCCACTCACTGTATTTCTCTATATTCTCTATATCATCTTTTTAATTGACTAATCTATATATTTATATGATTGTGTCATGAACTCAAACATTATTCTGGTAATTACAATAATACTCAATGTCATCGTTTAAAATCACATGTTACAATATTCAAGGGATGTTCTCTTCAGCTTTTGGGGAGAAAATTACTAACTCTGATTTTGTTAATATTGTATATAGTTCAAATATAATTATATTACTTGAGACGTGGAGTCGTTTAGACTCCAAATCCTACACCCCTCCAAACTACAGAGAGCTGCGTATCCCTCAGTCAAACAGCCTAATGTTAAAACGGAAGAGATTCAGGAGGAATCATAGTTTGGTTCAAAGACCATCTGTGGCAGTATATTCAGCCTGTGAAAAAAGGAAAAACACACATTTGGATAAAACTTAAAAAAGAGATTTTGTGTTTAGATGAGGACCTGTACCTATGTGCCACATATATCCCTCCACGTGAGTCGCCTTATTATAATGAAGACACCTTCTCAACTCTACAGTCAGAGATCATATACTTTCAGTCTCGAGGCCCAGTGCTGTTAATGGGGATCTGAACGCTAGAACAGGAGAGAAGCGGACTACATTAGTTCAGATGGAGATAAATATATTAACAGTTCACATACGTACCAACAAAAACGTTTTACTAAAGCACGACAGAATTATGACAACACAGTAAACAGACATGGAAAACAGGTCCTGCAGCTCTGCAAAAGCCTGGGTCTATACATAGTTAACGGCAGAATAAAGGGTGATTCTCTGGGTCGACTCACCTACTGCTCCTGTCTGGACAGCAGCACAGTAGACTACGCCATTACGGATCTAGACCAAAGCAAAATCAACTATTTCACAGTGATGCCACAGCTACCGTTATCAGACCACAGTCACATAGTCCTCAGTCTGAACACGTCAGTGAATCTTCTGCCATCTTCAGAGCAGAAGGTCAAACTGTACCCCCTCCCCTCCACATTTATATGGAGTAAAGACAGTCCTGCCCAGTACGAAGCCGAGCTCCACAGCACTCACGTGGAGAACATGATGGACTCATTTCTACTGACTTCATTTGGTGAAGAGAAGAAAATGATCAATTTAGCAACAGAACAATTAACTTCAATTTTCTCTACCGTAGTCAGAAAAGCCCTGAGAAAAGAAAACATTACAGATGTAAAAGGAAATCGCTAAAGGTGGTTGGTTTGATAAAGAATGCCAAAAACTAAGAAAAGAATTACGATCATTATCAAATAAAAACACAGAGACCCTGCAAACCAACAAACACGAGCCACATATCAACAAACCCTTAAGATATACAAGTCACTGCTAATACAGAAAAAGCTGATCACATGAAGATAAAGCTCAACAAGATCGAGGAGGCAGTCGATCAAAATTCTTTTTGGGAATTATGGAATAATTTAGATAAATCCAGAGAAGCTAAACACATTCCCATCCACGACCCAAACATCTGGACTGAACATTTCGGAAAACTCTTTTCACAAAATGAACCTACCCTTACCCAAAAACATCTGACCTCTGAACTACACGACCTAGAATTCACTATTAAAGAGCAGCTAAACCACCTAGACAAACCCATAGCATTAAATGAACTAATAGACAAAATGAAATCCCTAAAAAATAAAAAAATCCTGTGGCTTGGATGGAATATCTAACGAGATGCTGAAACACAGCAGCTCCAAATTGAAAGATGCTATTCTGAAATTATTCAATCTCGCACTAAAATCAGGACACTTTCCCGAAATCTGGAAAGAAAATCTAATAACTCCAATATTTAAACAAGGTGAGAAGTATGACCCAAACAATTATAGAGGCATCACAGTCAGCAGCAACCTCGGAAAACTATTCTGCTCGATTATTAATGACAGATTAGTTCAGTTCATTCAAGAACACAAAATTATAAACAACTGTCAAATTGGATTTATGCCTAAACAAAGAACATCAGATCACATTTACACACTCCACACACTCATACAAAAATACATTCAGCAGACAAAACAAGGAAAAATATTTGGTTGCTTCATTGATTTCCAAAAAGCCTTCGATTCGGTGTGGCACGATGGACTTTTCCTAAAACTTATCCAGAGTGGAATAGGAGGAAGGACATATGACATCATAAAGGACATATACAACGGGAACAAATGCTGTGTCAAAATCAACGACAAACGAACCGATAATTTCAGTCAGACGAAAGGAGTCCGTCAAGGCTGCAGCCTCAGCCCGACTCTATTTAATATCTATATTAATGAACTGGCATCAGCACTTGATAAGTCCTCTGGTCCTGGTCTGACCCTCGAGGGCAGAGAAATCAAATGCCTCCTGTATGCAGACGATCTTCTGCTCTTGTCTCCTCATGAAGAGGGGCTGCACCAAAGCCTCTCCATTCTGGAAAAGTACAGTAACGATTGGGCCTTACCGATAAACATGGAGAAGTCAAAAATCATGATCTTTCAGAAAAAGCCTCGTCTTGCTGACAAAAAATATGAGTTCACAATCGGTGGAACAATTCTTAATCACGTCACCTGTTATAATTATTTGGGTCTGACGATCTCAGCCTCTGGACAGCTCAATACTGCAATCAAAGATCTGACGGATAAGGTAGGCAGGGCTTTTACAGTATAAGACGACCCTGTTCAGATTCAACCCACCCATTAAACTGTGGCTGAAAATCTTGATAGCATCATCAAACCCATTCTCCTCTATGGCTGTGAAATCTGGGGCCCCAAATTTAAATTAAACTATGAATCATGGGACAAAAACCCTGTTGAAATTTTCCACCTTGAATTCTGCAAAAGCATCCTGGGAATTCACAGAAACGCCCCGAATCTCGGCTGCAGGGCAGAACTGGGCAGATTCCCTCTGCTCTCTGAGATCCAGAAGAGAGCAGCGAAGTTCTGGATCCATCTTTCAGACGCCGACAGATAGCTGCCACCACAGTGCTTTCACTTATCGACAGAAACACCCAGAGACTGACCCCTTTCATTATTTAGTGGAAAAACATCAACTCAATTCCACAATTCAGTTAAAGAATTCAAAAATAAAAGAAACAGAAAAAGTAACCCAGGAAGAATACATTCATGATTGGCAGCAAAAGTAACTCAAGTAAAGAAATTAACTTACTTCCACAGAATAAAATCTGATTATAAATTAGCGCCATACCTGAGCAGTATTAAAGAGTATGGTCAGAGAAAGCTGCTGACGAAGTATCGTCTGAGTGACCACAGTCTGTGTGTGGAGACGGGCCGACACAAGCAGAGCTGGAGAGCCAGAGAGCTGCGACTGTGTTCTCACTGCACTGAGAGTGTGTGTGTGTGTGTGTGTGAGAGAGAGACTGTGTTCTCACTGCACTGAGGGAGTGTGTGTGTGTGTGTGTGTGTGTGAGAGAGAGAGAGACTATGTTCTCACTGCACTGAGGGACTCGTAGAGGACGAGCTGCACTTCCTCACGGAGTGCAGCAAATATAAACACATCAGAGATGCCTATTTCAAACAAATAGCTCTAGTTTCACCTGAATTTAACCATAAAAGCAACTTAGACAAACTCTGTTATATTCTGGGAGAAAAGGAAAAGTGTATCCACCTGGCAGCGCAGTATGTGTCCTCCTGCCATCAAATGAGGGACAAAGGCTGATCCCCCCTTTCCATTTATAACTGCTCTCTGTATTCATTTAATCATTTATTTATTTTTTAATTATCCTTTTTTTTTTTTTTTTTACCTACATGTATATGGACATATGTGTTTCCTCATGATTTTATTTATCTGTATAATATATGTATTGCTTTGGCAACATTGTGATGCTACACAGTCATGCCAATAAAGCTAATTTGAATTTAATTGAATTGAATTGAATTGAATTGAGAGAGAGAGAGAGAACACACAGATAGTGTGAGAGAGAGAGAGAGAGAGAGAGAGAGAACACACAGATAGTGAGAGAGAGAGAGAGAGAGAGAGAGAGCACACAGATAGTGAGAGAGAGAGAGAGCACACACAGATAGTGAGAGAGATAGAGAGAGAGAGAGAGCACAGATAGTGAGAGAGAGAGAGAGAGAGAGAACACACAGATGGTGAGAGAGAGAGAGAGCACACAGATAGTGAGAGAGAGAGCACACAGATAGTGAGAGAGAGAGAGAGAGAGAGAGAGCACACAGATAGTGAGAGAGAGAGAGAGAGAGAGAGAGAGCACACACAGATAGTGAGAGAGAGAGAGCACACACATATAGTGAGAGAGAGAGAGCACACACAGATAGTGAGAGAGAGAGAGAGGTTTAACAATACTTTTATTTATAAATTTTTACTTCACAATTATGAACAGTATAACCACTACTACATTTGCATTCTTACTATTATAAAACCTCCTTTAAAACCTTCCTTTCAAATTTTTCAAAAATTTAAAACAAACTGATCCTTATCTAACATACATAACACTTCGTTAACACACCATATATCACAAAAAACAAATAAATTATTTGTCAACCTATAATACGCAAATTCAATCTTAAGCCTCCCTGCTATAAGCCGCTTGCACATTTCTTCAGGATCTATAGTTGCCAATTGTAAACCTTTGTTTTTTCGTGTTTTCCACACTGCCAGTTTAGCCGTTCCAATCAGGTAATTTAATAAGCAAATTTTTTTCCTTTTTGGAAATGTATATTTTATCCTCCAATAAACACCTTCTCTGAAAAATTCTCATCAAATTTCCTAAACCAGCTCCCAAGCAATTTAAAACACCTTTTAATCTCTCACACTTCAAAACAAATGCTCTAAATCCTCTTTTTCCCCACAGAATCTACATTCCCCCTTTACAGCTGCATTAAGGTGTGCCACATGTCCGTCTGTTGCTATCGCCCCATAAATAATCCTCCACTGCAGATCCCCCGAACGTTTCTCTACAGGGGATTTATATAGGGCTCTCCACCTGTCTCTTATCAGGAAGTCTGGGCTCAACAAATCTGGCCACTTGGAAATTTTTTGTTTTCTCAAAGAGTCTTGATGGATTGTCTTTACTGTGATGTTATACAGTTCTTTCTTTGACGTGCTTTTAAAAGAATAAAACTGAGGATTCTTGAAGGATAAAATGGCATCCACCACTTCTTCTTCATCCTCCTTTATTGCTGGAGAAATTACCAGTTCTGGAAACTGCACATTATCCCCATTTCCTGGGTGTTCTCATGTCTTTGTGCAATAAATGTTCTGTATCCACCTGGTAGTACGTTGTATATTTCTTCCTTTAGCTTAGACACTAGACGTGAAGATCTCAAGCCCGTTGCTTCTTGAAGTTCATCACTTGATTTCCATCCATCTTCATTCAATAAATGATCCAACTTTACGATTCCATTCCTTAATAAACATTGCCGTATCGTCACAGAAGACAGCAATCTAGTTTGAATCAGTGGATTAAAAAAAAGTGGCTCCTCTGGTGCCCAAAGGTCCAGATTGTCCATACTCCGTTCTGCTTTTACCACAGTTCTCCATGTTTGCAGCACAGCTCTATAAAAAGCAGTGAGCTCAGACAGGTTCATCTCTTCAAGCTTAATTAAAAACAGTTGTTTATCAAGTCCAAAGCCACCAACTGTCCTCATGATCGCACTTGCAGTTTTTCCCCAAAGCACATCTTTATCATACAGGAATTTCTGTGCAGCTTGTAGCCTGAAGCCACGGATTCTGTTTCTCACATCCACCAGTCCTTGGCCACCCTCTTGTACTGGTAGGTATGATACTGCAGCACGCAACCAATGTTGTCCATCCCAGAAAAATTTCACTATTGTCCTTTGTATATTGGAGATCAGCTCCTCTGGTGGCTCCATGACTACAGTCCTATGCCACAGAACAGAAGCAGCCAGATTGTTTACTACCAAAACCCTTCCTCGATATGACAATTGTGGTAATAGCCATCGCCACTTCGACAATCGGGCAGACACCTTTTCTATCAAACCCTCCCAGTTTTTCTTTTGAAATTGTTCATTTCAAAAACACCTAAAATCTTTAGTCCGTCTTTCCTCCATTGCAACTGTAGGGAGTTAAATTATTTCCTTTATGAAAATAACTCCTCGTGAAGCCAAAACTTAGGAACTCTTACAATGCAAATGTCAGGCCACAAAACAAACTCTTCATTTAGGCTTTGATCTCTTTGTGAAGCCAAAACCCAGGAACCCTTACAATGCAAATGTCATGCCGCAAGACAATAAACTCTCTAATCAGACAAGAAGATCTGAGAGAAAGACCATTTGGTCCACTCACCCATCCTTCCCCCCTGGACTCATGGTACTGGTCACTGAAAGAACTCAAATTGCTACTCTTACATAAATATTTACTATATCTTAAGAATTAATGATCTTAACCCTTTCGTGTTTGGTATCATTTTAAAGGTATCGGTGCGATGGGTAAACTGGTCTCAATTTCACAGCAGTCACTTATATTATGGGAAATATTGGAAACTTAAGTGAATTCTGTACCTCTGTTGTGGGGGCGGTCTCCTTTCAAAACCTGATAAACATTGCTCTACAGGTGTGACCATTTGGGGCACGAGAACAGCTCCTAGAGAGGTTTCTCATCCCCCACAGATCTAATCTGTTTTGGGGCAGAGAATAAATGTTTACGGGCCTTTTGTTCTGGTGGTATTTAAGGGAAAGTTGCAAATAAGTCGGGGCGATTTGTAGCCAGATCAGCCCGTAGTGTGGAGGGTATTTAATATGTTCCATACTATGTATCTTCTTCTTGAAGCCAGGTAAACATTTTGTTCTTAGATTCATCTTTGAACAACTGTTTTGTATTTCTTATTTTTGAATTGGCTTCTTATTGTTTTATTATGTAATTGGCGAGATACGTTTACCTGACTAATAATAAATTGTTATATTTGATTTATTCTGATCTCTTCTGAAATCATTTTTTCCAGTAGATTAATGGTAGAGGTATTTCCGCAAATCTGCGTTCAGGACAGATCACACCAAAGCACTAATGGATGAACCATGGGGAGCACCATGAAGGAGACTTTGGATTTCTGACTGTCGCTGGCTTAACACGGTGTAGCTCTCGTGGTTATAGGAAAAATACACTCTTTGTTATGAGCATGCAGGCGCAGCTCACTTAAAGGTATTATAACCACGCTGCACCCTCTGAGTAAGTTCAGAACTGGCGAGTTTGTGTCGTGGATTCACTAAATAATCGGCCGAAGTGTAATTCCTATGCGATACCTAGTCCCTAATGAACGAATAATTGAAAGTATGAGATTTTCGGAATAATCAAATATCTAAGTTAATGTACAATCGATATCTGTGATCAGTTTAATTATAAATATTGTCTAAATTTAATGATCACTTGAAATTGGAGTCAGATCAAGCACGGAGTTAGACTAAAATTGAAACTAGATCCTGATAAATTCAGAAGCGCAAGTAAAAGACCGAATACGCGTTCAACCTTCAACCAGGCCGCTGGATTCCGTTGTTTGGGCTAGCGGGTGGAGCCTTACACAACCCTCCTGGAAGTTTTGGAAAATTTTCCAACTTACCTATCATAAATCCTTCACTTTTTGTCCAATTAACCTTAGCAGAGGAGGCTTTTTCATATAATTCAATAGTTTTTGTTAAAATTTCAATGTCTTCCTGTCCTGTAATAAAAACTGTAATGTCATCTGCATAAGCTGATAAAACCACATTAGAATGACCATTAACATGAGGGATTGAAGTCCCATTTAAATTCCTCCTCAACCTACATAATAAGGTTTCAATAATTAGGCTATATAATTGTCCAGAAATTGGACAACCTTGCCTTATGCCTCTTGTCACCGGTGTTGGAGCACTTAAACCACCCCCTACTTTCACCATCACATACACATTAGACTACAACAACTGAATATAAGAAATAAAAACATCACCAAAACCATAACTCTTTAACACTTTAAATAAATAATCATGATCAACACGATCAAACGCCTTTTCTTGGTCTAATGACAGCACTCCTATATCGTTCTTATTATTCTGATTAAAATCAATTATATCTCTCACTAAGAAAAGGCTATCTATAATAGATCTCTTAGGAATACAATATGTTTGATCATTTTTTATCAACAAATCCAGACAGTGCTTGAGTCTATTTGCTAAAACCTTAAAAAAATCTTATAGTCCAGGCACAACAGAGATACTGGTCTCCAGTTTTTTAGCAGTCCGATGTCTCCTTTTTTTGGAAGCAATGACAAAACTGCTCGACGACAACTTACTGGCAGTGAATTATTTTGATGCCTTCTAAAATTACTTCATATAAATCTGGACCTATTAGGTCCCAGAATTGTTGATAAAATTCCACCGGTAATCCATCAATTCCAGGCGATCTCCCTTTAGATAGTTGCCGCATAGCCTCTGTGAACTCCTGAAATGTGATTAAATCGTCCAATGCTTGCTTTTGTTTCTCTCCAAGCTGAGGTAACTCTTTAAGCAAGTCTTCAGTACAGTCAATGTCACAATTCTCAGCTGTATATAATTGTCTATAAAAGTCTCCTGCCAGTCTCCTCATCTCTGTGGGATCTGATGTAACGGATCCATCCGAACGACGAAGATGGCACATCATCTTTTGTTGGACATTTTTTCTTTCAAGGTTAAACAAGAAAGTACTTGGAGCATCCATTTCTTTTATGGAAGAGTATCTTGATCTTATCAATGCTCCTTTTGCTTGCTCATGTAGGAGAAAACTCAGGTCTTGTCTTTTCTTATTTAACCCATTACAGTTTACAGCTTCTTCGTTATTTACAACTTGTCTCTCGATGAACTCAATATCACTTTGTAAAGCTTTCACTGTTGCTTTCAAAATAGTTGATGAGTGGAAAGCATAGTTTTGACAAAACATTTTTATATTTGTCTTGCCCACATCCCACCATTGGCTTAGGTTTTCAAATGAATTTTTCTTCAATTTCCAAATATCCCAGAATATTTGACATTTTTCACAAAAAAAGACATCCTGTAATAACTTAATGCTAAAAATCCAATAATAATTAGATCTGGTTGTCTTCTTCAGATTAATATCTAATATAACCATGTGATGGTCTGAAAAACCATTAGGTCTAATAAAAGTATTCATCACCTTATTGTTCCATGTCTTTTTTAAATAAAACCTATCCAATCTTGCTCCACTAATTCTATTATCAACCACTCTTAGCCACGTATACTGCTTTACTCCTTCATTCCTCATTCTCCATACATATGTTAACTGGAATTCATTGATACATTTTTTAATGCAGCCGCAACACTGATATTACAAATTTGTCCACATCTGGAAAAAAATGTTCTACCTCTACAACTTTACCAAATGTTGTATCAAGAAAATCACTAATTTCCTCTAAAGAGTACATGTCTTCTATCACTTGTGACCCGATGTCCGAAAACTCAGAAAGTGTATCTTCGTCTCTCATTTCTGCCTCACCAGTATTCTCACTTTGACTAATTCCCACATAATTTTCTCCACTACTTGCCACATGATCCATATCCTCACTCCTTACATTGTTTACAACCACTCCTGTTATCCCATTATTCACAATCACACTTTCCTCAATTTGGTTGTCATTTTCTTCATTTAATTCAACAACTTCCTCAGCTCCCTGGGTCTCGTTTTCCTCTACAACTTCCTCAACTCCCTGAGGTTCATTCTCTTCCACATCAGACTGCACGTTTTCAGTGTGTCTAGCGGCTTCTACCGCAGCTTGAACTTGAACTTTATGTGGGCATGCTAAACGCTTATGCCCCACATCTCCACACTCAAAACATTTCATGTTCCCAGTATTTGCATAAACCATGTACACTCGTCCTTCATGCCAAACTTTAAATGACACATCTAACTCTTGTTCGTTTAGGAACATAAAAACCTGCCTTCTAAATGACATTACGTATTTCAGCACTTCATTTCTACATCCAAGAGGAATGGTTTTAATTGCGCTAGCTAACTTACAATAACGCAAACGCTCTCGTTCTATTTCATGACTCTGGATGAAAGGCGGCACATTTGAAACGGTTACTTTAATAGTTGGAGCAACCAGCGGCAAAACAGTAATAAAGTCTCCACTTACCACTATTCCGCTGCTTACAAGACGATTCTTATAAGGGAAGTTGTGGCCTAATGGTTAGAGAGTCAGACTCGTAATCCAAAGGTTACGAGTACGAGTCTCGGACCGGCAGGAATTGTAGGTGGGGGGAGTGAATGTCAAGCGCTCTCTCCACCCTCAATACCACGACTGAGGTGCCCTTGAGCAAGGCACCGAACCCCCAACTGCTCCGGGTGTGTGTGTTCACTGCTGTGTGTGTGTGCACGTTGGATGGGTTAAATGCAGAGCACAAATTCCGAGTATGGGTCACCATACTTGGCCGTATGTCACTTCACTTTCACTTTTTCACTTTCATTCACTTGGTTCTCTTCTTTTACAAACACAACCACAGCTTTATTCATTCGCGAAGCAGATGAAATGTTTTGATAGCCGATCTCCTCTCCTACTGCAAGTAACACTTCCTCCACATTCACCCCGTTCGCCGTCACACACCTAACTCCATGGCGGAGGGAAACAGGTGGCGTAAGAGACGCCATCCCGCTCCCAAAAAATTAATCCTCAAAATACTCATCACTACGAAATTAAGTGTAATCAGGAAAAAAGAAACAAAAGTTGTAGAAAAGTTCGAAATCAAACGTTCACCCTCCCCTCGTGAGAAAACTCTCACGCACCCAAACAATCCCAGCATGCACCGAGAAAGAGAGAGAGTGAGAGCGAGAGAGAGAGCGAGAGAGAGAGAGAGAGAGATTTGAGATTTAAAACACACTTTTATTCCATATTTAACAATTTATAAATATCATCATCATTATTACATCAACTTTGAAATATTAAAAAGATAAAGCCAACTCTCCATCACTATCAACAACACACAAAACATTTCCAACAGACCATTTTTCAACAAAAGTCTGTAAATTGTTGATTAATTTATAATAAACATACTCAATTCTGAGTCGAGCTTCTAACAATCCCCAGAAAACCTCATAAACGTCTTTTGACCCTTTGTTCTGAATTAGATTTCTTCTGGAAAGCCATATAGAAAGTTTAGCTACTCCAAAAACAAAATTCATCAAAATATGTTTTTGTTTTTTCTTAACAGAATACCTTGGTCCAAAAATAAATAAAGGAAAAGAAAAACATTCCCCCAAATTCAAACCACTGTTTAACAAATTAAATAACCCCCAATCTACCACAACCACAAAACAAATGCACCAAAGTTTAATTTTGTATACAAAACGGACATTCCACTCCTTGAGTAGAATCTAAATGGGCTACATGTTTATTGGTAGCTATTGACTATTCTCCATTGAAGATCTCCTGTCCGTTTATCAATAGGCATCTTATACAAAGATCGCCAACAACCTTTCACTTGCTGATCAGGACCAAAAAAATCAAACCACTTTGATGTTTTCATTCCTTCAAAAGCTCTGCCATGGAGCACTTTCACACACAGTATATAAGCCTCCTTCTTACCCAACTCTTCAAAATAACCCAGATTTAAATTTGTAAAAGAAAGAAAACCATCTTCTAACCCAAATCGTTCACTCACAGTTAGACAGATATCAAGATATGGGAAAATATATTCACCCCCATCCTCCCACTGATTAACCATATCATGATCTTTAACAAACTCTCTTAATGACTGTGGCAATGATTCACAAACTTCTGCCACAATCCTTTTCATCAATCTTTCAGATCTTATATTTGCCAATTGCCGTAATTCAACAAGAGATGAACGCATAGCTTTTAAAAGATGGCCTAACTTTGTACAACCAGCCTCTCTCAATGCTGAACGCAAACTAGCAGAGTTTAAAGAATGTATCTGTAGGAAATCATTATAAAAAAGTGGCTCTTCAAAGATCCACATACCAGGTAAAACACTGGGATCTCTGGATACTTTCAAAATTTGCCACGCCTGCAAAACTGAATCATAAAAAGATGTTAAACCTGTGACTTGTGCCTCTTCAAGTTTCAGCAAAAAAAATTGCTTACTATAACCCAACCTCCCTACCTTCTGTAAAAGCAATTTTGCAGTTTCATGCCATCTCAATCCATTTCCATACAAAAATCTTTGTGCAGTTTTTAGTCTAAAGGCCCCTATCCGGGAAGATAAATTAACAAGTCTCTGACCTCCCACACAAAGTGGGAGATATAGGGCAGCAGCTCTAATCCAATGATACCCTGACCAAAAAGTCCAGAATTATCTTCTGCACACTTGTAATCAGTGCCTTTGGTGGATTTAAAACCATAGCTTTATGCCAAAGCATAGAAGCAACCAAATTATTGATTACTAAGACACGTCCTCTATACGACATCTGAGGAAGCAACCATCTCCATTTAGAAATTTTTGCACATACCTTCTCCTTTACCCCTTCCCAATTCTTTTCTTGGAATTGTTGTGTGCCAAGGAAAACACCCAAAATCTTTATACCATTACTTCCCACTTCAAACCACCAGGTAGACAAGGTATATTTTCCTCTCTCCACTGCCCCACTTTTAAAGCCTCACTTTTATCCCAATTAACCTTGATGAAGAAGCCTTCTCATAACACTTCAAAGCCTTTATAATTATATGTATATCTTCTTCATTTTTCACAAAAATATTAAGATCATCTGCATAAGCCGATACAACTAAATGAGAATCAGTTATACAGCCTCGTAAACAAAAACCAGTCAAATGCTTTCTTAAAAAACACAAAAGAGGTTCAACAGATAGTGAATAAAGCTGTCCAGAAATAGGGCAGCCTTGCCTTATTCCCCTTTTTACTAGTATTGGTCGACTAAGGCCCCCTCCCACCTTGATCATACAAGAAGCATTACTATAAAGAAGACTCACCCATGCAATAAACTTTTCTCCAAACCCAAAAGCTTTGAACACAGAAAACAAAAATTCATGATCTATTCTGTCGAAGGCTTTCTCTTGATCTAGGGATAAAATTCCAACACGTTGGTTATACACATTACACACATCCATCACATCTCTCATTAAAAACAAATTATCCATTATAGTACGATCTGGAATGCAATAGGTCTGATCCATATGTACAAGTAAGCCTATATAAGGCTTTAACCTATTAGACAAGGCTCTAGAGAGAACTTTATAATCAGTACACAAAAGAGCAACAGGTCTCCAGTTCTTAAGTTCCATTAAATCTCCCTTTTTAGGAAGTAATGTTAGAACAGCTCTTCTACAGGAGGCTGGGAGTACATTGTCATCATACAAGCTCATTAAAACCTCATGCAAATCAGGTCCAATAACCGCCCAGAAATGCTAATAAAAGTCAATAGTGAGTCCATCTATTCCAGGTGCACGTCCAGATGCCAATTGATTAACAGCAATAGTAAGTTCTTCCAAACTTATTTCCTTATCCAGTTCAGCTTGTTCCGTTTCACAAAGCTGAGGAAGACCTTCTAAGATATCCTGAACATACTGCTCATCACATTGTTCCTTGTCATACAACTTTGTATAGAAGTCCATAGCGCATCTCCTCATTTCCGCTCCATCTGTTGTTACATGACCATCTGAACATTTTAGACATGACATGCGCTGATCCTTCACATAAGTCTTCTCCAAGTTGAAAAAGAAAGTACTTGAGGCATCCATATCTTTTAATTGAATATATCGTGACCTCACAAGTGCACCTTTCACTTTTTCTTGCAACAAGGTCCTCAACTCCAACTTTTTTGCATGCAATTCATTATTATTTCCATAATAATCTCTTAGTCTCTTCTCCATTTAAAAGTTATTTTCAATGCGTCTTATGGCCTGCTCAACCTCCTCTATAGCCTGTTTTAACATAACAGAAGAAAAGAGGTATATTGTTGACAAAAATTCTAATTTGAGCCTTCACAATTTCCCACCACTGATTTAAAGACTCAAATGAACTTTTTAACTTTCCACTTATCCCAAAAAATCTTAAAGTTCTCACAAAAAACATCATCTTGCAGTAGTTTGTTATTAAAATGCCACTGAGATCTATTAAATTCTTGCTTTAAGAGAAAAGTCACAATAATAAGATGATGATCAGAGAAACCAACTGGTCTAATAGAGCTATCAATTAACTTAGATTTTATTTGTCACAAGGGCTTAGATCTATCTAATCTGGCTGCACTCACTCTTCCATCCACAACCTTCACCCATGTATATTGTTTTACATTTGGAAATTTAATTCTCCATGCATCTATTAAACCAAAATGAAGTAATAACTTTTTAGGTTTTACTGGATTGTAAATGAGGCTCTTCGCTAATCCTATCAATATTGAAATCAACAGTACAATTCCAGTCTCCACCTAAAATAAAATAATCACAAACACTTTGTTCAAGGCTTTCCTTTATATTATTAAAAATCAATTCTTTCAGTCCCAATATTAGGTGCATAAATATTAATAAAACAATAAATTGAACCCTCTATATCAACTTTAACCATTAAACCTCGACCTTTAACTAACTCACAAGAATTTAAAATCTTCATTTTAAACTATTAGAGAAAAGCACAGCTACCCCTCCACTAACATTACTCCCATGACTTTAAAAAAGTTGACCCCCCCAAAAATAAACCCCACTCAACTTCATCCTTTATAGTGCTATGTGTTTCCTGGAGAAAAATAACATCAAGTTTGTTCATATGGACTATCTCCTTTACCAATTCTCTCTTCTGCCTGTCCCTTCCACCATTTATGTTTAAAGATCCTACTCTTAAACTCCCCATAGAGAAAAAGAGAAAAAAGGACAGATAGAAAAAAAAGAGACGCAAACTGTGCAACATGATCAAGACAGACATCACATATTTTTTCCTAAACCTTTCTTACATTTTCTAGTTTTACTTGCCTTGGAGACCTTTTTTAATGCAGTGACATGTTTCCTCAAACGGTACCTCTTCCTTTCATCCAACAAATCAAAACCGACCATCTTTTGCAAAATTGCAACTGACCTAATACATTTTTCTGTCTCAGCAAAAAAATCCTCAACCTTAATAGACTGTCCAAAAGTTTCATCGAGAAAATTATTAATTTCCTCCAAAGAGTACAGATCTCTCGACCTGTTTACCCCATCAAAACTTTCTCCATCTGACTCGTCCTGTTCCATTTCTTCAGCATCACTTTCTACTTGATTTTTCTCAATTGACACACTTTCTACATCCTTCTGGTTATCTTCTACAACAACATCCTGCAAAACAGGCATACTTTTACCCATGTCCCTACTTGCATTTAATGTTTCTCCTGTATTTTCAACATCCTTTGAACTCCTCCAGCTTTATCAACGAGAACTGGATGCTCTAAAAGCCCATCAGCTTTCTCATTTTCACTATTAGTCTCTACCACCTCATGAACCATACTTAACATTCGTTCACACTGAGAAACAGAATTGCTGCTGGAAGCTATAGCTCTTTGACCATCAACTTCATCAGGTTGTTCAATAGGTCTCTCTGCACGTTCCACTTGTTGTCTATGAGGGCAATTAAGACGCTTATGTCCCACAGCCCCGCATTCAAAACATTTCATGCTACCTGAACTAGCATACACAGTGTAGTATCCTCCTCCATGCTTTATCTTAAACGAAACATCCAAAGACTGTGTCGGACCATCTAAAAACATAAACACTTGCCTCCTAAGCGAGATGTTTTAAACGGGCATCTTTACAACTGAGAGTCACAGTCTTAAAACCGCTTGCAAATTTTCCAAACCTACGCAATTCCTGTTCAATCAATTCATTAGGAATAAAAGGTGGAACACCTGAAATAACTACTCTTGTTGAGGGAACAGATAATGGCGAAACTTGAACAAATATATCATCGACAAAACTCCACTTTCAATCAAAGTATAAACCAACCGTTCCTCTTTCAAAAAAACAACAGTAGCTTTATTCATCCGAGATGCATAAGATATATTGTCATGGCCAACCTGTTCGCCTACCGCAAGCAAAGCCTCTTCCATCGTGACCCCAGGATCCGTGATAAACCTAACCCCATGTCCAATGGACAGCGGCGGCGTCACACCGGACGCCATTACCCGCGAACTTTCAAACAATACTACCAACACACTTCTCCACCGTAATCAGAAAAGAAAAAAACAATAAATGATGTCTTACCTGCCTTTCATACGTGTGAAAGGAGGAAAAAAATCTCACCACAACTGTGTACCACAAACAAAGCAAGACGCTAGCTCTCCATCCACATCCACTCAAACCAACGGAAACCGGAAGCCAGATCGGAGAGAAACAAATAGCTCTAGTTTCACCTGAATTTAACCATAAAAGCAACTTAGACAAACTCTGTTATATTCTGGGAGAAAAGGAAAAATGCATCCACCTGGCAGCGCAGTATGTGTCCTCCTGCCATCAAATGAGGGACAAAGGCTGATCCCCCCTTTCCATTTATAACTGCTCTCTCTTAAACGTATTGAGTCCCCATCTAAGTGTAAACGGGAGCTGAATTGAAATCTTGTTAGCGTGTGTGGCAGGGTGGAAGGACCACGCAACAAGGAGAGCTCAGTTTAAGCCCCAGAGGGTGGATGTTTATTGTAAAACAAGTGAGTTTGTGAGTGGAGAAGGTGCTCTGGCTTGCAGATGTGCTCTCACTCGTGTCCAGGTGCGGGTAAATCCGTGGAGTACTCGTGGGGGTGCTGATCGGTCACACACTGCTGTCTGGAACGGGATAGAGAGCACACGTTAGACTGCTGTCTCATGGAGAAGCTTCTCCCCCTTCGTCGGTGAGCACGCTGCTTATATGCAGGCCGGTTAATGAGCTGCAGGTGTGGCCGATCAGCCCGTGACGATCTGTGAGCAGGTGCTCCTCGTGAGTTTCCAGGGCAACGCTGATGTGGATTCTGGACGCTCGTCACACTTGTAAACCTCTCAATGATTTAGCAGATGTAGTTTTGACTGTCATTCAGTAGCACTAGTTTGTGTGTGTGTGTGTGTGCGTGCATGCGCGCGCCTGTACCTACTTAACCAAATTTGTACCCAAAAGTGAGCTAAACCTGACAAAATCTCCAAAAACCTTTTATTTAAAAATAAAACAGTTTTTTTGAAATTGTAAAAATGCAGAAAGTCTCCTGTAAGGGGTAGGTTTAGGTGTAGGGTTGGTGTAGGGCAATAGCACATACAGTAAGTACAGTATAAAAACCATTACGCCTATGGGACCCCATTTAGATAGCTAAGTAAACCTTCGTCCTCAAGTTCTGGGGCTTTTAATTTTTTTGTGGATTTGCAGCATTAATTTTGTGCTCAAGGTCTACTTTCAGTGTAGCAAAACAAGTTTTAAATGACTGAGCTTTTCATGCTTTCAGTTAAACGGAGTATTTATAAACAGTTTCTGGAGGTGTTTTGTATCCAAGAACACGTCTGTTGTAATTTATGAGAAACTTGAACACATTGTCCTTTAGTATAAATATTTGTTGGCTTCTACTTCACTACATTTTAAAGATAAAATTGATATAGCAGCTTCTATATGTATGCACCCACGCACATATGTACGTTTCTTTGAAATATGGGGACTTTCCATAGACTTCTATTACTTTTATACTGACCAAATAATATGTTCTAAGCCTAAACCTACCCCTTACAGAAAACTTGAATTGTTACACTTTCAGATAACCATCATTTACTCACCCCCACCCCGTAGCATAGACAAGTACACACCCATATCCCCACCCCACCCCACCTGCCCCTGTGTGTGTGTGTGTGTGTGTGTGTGTATTTGACACCTAATATATTACTATTCACTTTCTTTGAACAATGCATTTTGGGTTGTAAAATCATGAGGCAGGGTAGTGTAGAAATGATCCTAAATAGTAATAGTTTATGTACCCTATATACCCTGATTTAACCCGATCTCATGAAAGTGCGTATAAATAGTACGCCAAATAAAAATGAAAACTCGTGGTATTGATACCCAAAAATGGACTTTGGTGTGTATATGTATGACATCAGAAAGATGCAACTGAATGCAACATTCTGCTGAACAGATCTGAAATGCTACTTTTAAAGTACAATACACTCTAGAAAAATCTGTAATGTACTGTGTTGATAAAGTAATTTTCTGTACTGACTTTTCACAGGTATTTTACCCATATTTTGAATTATGCACTGCATTGTGTTATGTTTTAGGGTTAAAGGAAATGTCCATAATGGATAATGAGTCTCATTCTCTTAGTCTGTGTAAGCACAAATTTGTACTTGAAATCTGCCTACAAACTTGGACACTTCTTTCATAAGAATTATTTTGTGCGTACTAATGTGAAATAATTTAAAATTAAATTATTAGTAAATGAGACCCAATGTTCTGGCAGAAAATTAAGTCCATTTCTCTACAGATTTTGTTTTGCAGTGCATGTTACAATGCTTTATCTGTATAAAAACAAATTATGTTGCATTGCTGCTTTTAATGGAGAGTTGCTGTAGTTTTCTATCCATTTCCCCTTACATTTTGTCAGTGTTTATCACCACCAACATTGTTTGCATGCAATAACAAAAAGTCATAACAAAGACAAAGCTCATGGGGGTGTAGTGCCTGTAAACTTTGCCGCTCTGTGGCTTTGCATCAATACACAGATTCTGTTCTGTTATTTTCTCCACAGTCACGGGTTGGTTGGAAAGCAAGGAGAAAGCTGAGGCGAAGATGTATATGAAAACAAGTGCAAATGATCAATGAAAAAATCAGAAACTTAAACAACCAAAGACACCTGGGACTGAAAAAAGGTAGCTAATGAAAGAACTCAACGAACCAAAACAGTGTGTGGAATTACCATTCCCTCCAGTTGGCACAGCCTGGCGCTTTACAGAAAACAGTTCAATTTGGGAGAATGTGCATTGACGGAGCAGGGAATCATCACAGAGGAGCCATCAGAAGAGATGACCACGGTGGATCAGAAGACCTTGGTTGAGCCAGGAGGAGACAATCATGGCAGAGGAAGTGACCACAGCAAACCTGGAGACCCCAAGGAGGAGCCAACGGAGGAAAGGACCACGGTGGAGAGGGAGACCCCCATGGAGGAGCCAGCGGAAAATAAGCCCTCTGTGGAACCAGCAGAGCTGGACCTCCCTAAAATTCTGGCAAAGCAGGGGACTTCGGTGGACCCAGTAACCATGGTGAAACTGGCGGTGATGCAGACCACCTAGGTGGAGTCAGCGGAGCTAGGACAGGTCCTGGTTTCTGCGTCAAGATGGTAAAAGTAACAACTTCCTTGGAGCGTAGAGTGGACTCTAGTTGCCAACTTTGCTTGTCTGGCTAGAGCACGATTTTGTTATGTTTATTTTGGTCTGCTCTACACTGTGGTATAAAGGTGTAGTATATTGTTGTATATAAAAATGGGACGCTCACAGAGCCTTCTCCCACCTCAAAGTTCTGAAGACTCTGCTGTTACGTTATTGCTTTTATACCACCACTTCAGAAACGAGAGTCATCTGAAGGAGGCTATGGAGGCAAACTCAGGAGGACTTTTTTTGATCACAATGATCAGAATATGTTCAAAATTGCTGCCACATCTTAGGGCCATATAGATCTAGAACAGAGGTCCTGGAGAGTTACTTTCTGTCAGACTGGTTCTGGTGTGTTTGAGTGGGATTGGAGATGAACTCCTCAGGCCGGGCACTCTCCAGGAGCAGTGGTGAAAACAATGCTGCAGACATCAGAAAAGAACAGTACCCCAAACAAGAAGCCTTGGTTTATTGCAGAGGTTGGCTCCTCCTCAAAACACGAGATGATTTGCATTGAACAGCATTGAGGAAGCCAGGAACAACCTCGCTGCTGGCGTAAGAACAGCAAAGGTCACATACACCCAAAGGATCCAGAAACAACGGTCCTGGAGGGCAACTGTCCTGCAGAATTTAGCTCAACGTGCCTCAGCACACCTGTCTGGAAGTTTCTATTATAGCTGCATCCCAATTCAAAGGCTGCATCCTTCGGAGGATGCTTCGATTCTAGCCTTCACAGGATTTCTTAACTGTGCCACCAGGTGTTCGATTGACGCTCCTGTCGCATAGCAACAGTGCGTGAAGAGAGCTGCCATAGATGTTATTTGTTAAAGTAAATGAAAATAACTATGAAGCTTGAATTGTTAGTTTTTGATTTTTAATTACTGAATTACCAACATGATCTCATGATAATTCATATGTGTTTTACATAAAATGTGGTTCTATAAAATATACATTTACTTACGTTTTTACAGGCACTAAAACATACAATACTTACGTATTTTCAGCATTTAAACGCATAAAACTGACGTATTGATGACATCTAAAAATAAATCCTTATGAATATTGAAATTGCAGCATTCATTTTATTATTAGTTGTTTTTAATTGTCATATCAATTACCTTGATTTCAAATGGTCCGTGTATGTTTTGATCATTTGTTTTTTGAAATTAAACAAGCAGAAACCAGAAAACGGTCGTTTTTTCATTCGTAAAAAAAAAAAAAAAAAGAAAAGAAAAAATGAGCATTTTTGGCCCGATTTTCTTTTTTTTTTTTGGTTCACCGGTAGAAAACAGATAAACAACTTCAAAATTAGTTTCCCCCTTGTGGGCGGTCATGACACGCCCCTTTCCGCCAATTGGCCAACCAAATCTGAGCCCGTGACGTCATCCTCAGTTCGTTCAGCAAAATAATAGTCCTCTGCTGCTGCACGGGGCAGGTCCTAGATCGGGCTTTCTTCTGTGCAACCTAATGCGTTTCGCCAAAATATTTATTTCAGAAATTTTAATCAGCACCCAGCCTGTTTTATTTAGCTGTGCGTGTTGTTAAATCCATATGGTGACGCTGCACTACCCATAGACTGCAGAACAAGAAATAGACCTAGAGGGTCCCTACAATGTCAGAATTGTTGTGTCTTACATACATTGGAAACGTGCACTAAATTTTCATTATTACATTTTTTACATTTTATACATTTAGCCTACATTTAATCATTTAGCAGACACTTTTATCCAAAAATGGTTTACAAATGAGTGCTGTGACAAGTCTGTAATTATAACTGATCATTAATTAATGATTAGTCTATATGATTATTGCAAAGTCATCAAAACTGGCTCATGGCATCAAAACTCCTCAAAATGTCGAAAATTAATCAAAATGATTGTGCATGACATTCTTTGAAGTATACAGTATGCAGTCATACAAACTCATTAGTGAAATCTCCACCTGGTGGCGCAAAAGGACAGCTGCACCATTGCTCAGATTGGAATTTTCATTAGTAAATGAAGATTAAATAATCAAATAAATTGCTACTGAATTTGACAGTGATACTCTCCAGTGAGTTTAATTTCTACCTTTTTTCTTCTTCTTCTTTTTTTTTAGATGTTTCAGTGTATTTGGAAATCACATCAAATATGTATTAGGGTAAGCAATTAAAAAGACAAAAAATAGCTTATATCTCGTTGTTATATAGCCTAAAATTGCATTGACTGAATATGTATCTTTTTGTATATATTGTTGATGAACTCAAAAGCATGTTCTTATAAATGATATTATGCTATAGCCTATAGCAACACTAACATAACAACCCCCAGCCTCTTCAAAAAAGGGGACCCCCTATAGCAGTGGTTCTCAAACGTTTTACACCAAGTACCACCTCAGGAAATATTTGGCTCTCCAAGTACCACCATAATGACCAACATTAAAATACAGTAGCGTAGTAGGCCTAATTATTCAGCTACAGCTATGAACAGTTCAAAAACGAGGGTGTTTTATTCCTAATAAGAATATTTACTATTGTCGGCCACGTTAAACATTGTAAGAACAGTTTGAACATTAACACTGCACTGTGCTTACATACAGGTAAACAAAAAAAACTTAAATGATTAAATTAAAATGCACTGTACATAAAAGCTAAATAAAAACTGTACTTAAATGTAAAGTAAAAAATGTACAGTATTTGATAAAAACAAAAAAAAACAGGCATCATTTAGCAACCTTGCAAACCTTTTAAAAGTGTTTTAACATTAATTTATATTTAATTCAGTGATTCCTCTGCATACCACTAAAGGGAGCTGCGTACCTCAATTCGAGCACTTTTAGTACACTGTAAAAAAATTCCGTAAAAATACAGTACAATATACCGTAATAATTTGAAGGAATTGTCCGTATTTGGTTTTTACAGGTGTTTTTCCGTATTTTTTTAATTACGCTTTGCATTGTGGGAACAAGAAGCTCAGTCGATTATCGGCGCGAAAACAGTGCTTGAGCAGACGCCATTATTCACAGAGACAGTCTCGGTAAAAGTTTCATTTTAAAGTTGGATTTCGGGTTTGAGGAATCGTATTTACACTTCCGTGGTAAATTATATTTTGTTAAATGTAACAAACTGTAACGTTAACTTAGTTGCTGTCTTCCTTGTTTGCCAAATGAATGTCAGAGCCGTCGCATTTGACATTTTCAGCACACCGTCACATCTCACTCGACGTGGAGTTAAGTTACGTGTTACAGTGTGCTCACTTTCAGCTTTATAAATAAGTTTATTAACTTTTAATTGTTATTGATGCGGTGTATTTGTTACTACGCGTGCCGTAAAGCACGCCGTAAAGTAATGTTAACGTTACTGAGGTGATGTTAAGCAGCTGTGATAAAGTTGAGGTCATAAACTGTCCCCTGTTGAGGAAAAAAAAAATACAAGTGAACACAAATTAATACTCAATATTAATTAAATAAACTGCTTTAAAATGACTGCTGCATATTTCATGTGCACTGCAATACTGGTCTGTGCTTGACTGTAGTCCCGTGTGTCTGCTTATTGATTTAACCCATCGCAGTGTATTGGAACTCTGTGAACTAGGGCAACTCACCTGTTCTAAAGGCTATAGCTACCTTCTTTTTTCGAAACACACACACACACACACACACACACAATATCCCGCTCGCACTTGCCCATTTAATGGCAGAGAATGCTCTTTTTTTTTTTTTTTTTCTTTTCTTTTCTTTTCTTTTTGAAGCGGATGCAAATCTGTCGTAAAATAACTTGTGGTGTATATTGCAAGCGTTCTGAGGGTATATCATATGGGTTTGGTGAGAAACAACCAAAATGGCAAGTTTTTATACTTTTCTTAAAATCTCACATTCCTATGTGCGAGTGGGCAGCAGCTCAGGCCGCGCACGAGCGCATATTTTGAGATACATCGAATCAATTTTAATAAAATACAAGACTACACCCAATCTACACCCAAGATGGCGGCGCGAGTACATCGCGAGGCTCTGGGTCTCTCCAGATTTTGCAATTTTGCGGTATTTTTCTTACTCATCTCGGGCCTGTTCGTGCAGAACAGTTGTGCCTTTACATCGTACACCCGTTGTGAGCTTTTGGATATCGGTTTGCGAATTTCCGACACATTTATGGACAATCTTCGACTCCTTCCTGAGATCGCTAGGACACCCGAGGCTATGCACCCTACCCGGCCGGGCGGAAGTGCTCGCAGGCGGCGTCGAGATCGTAAACAAAGGCGGGGGAAGCGCGGAGGACTAAGAGCTAAGCTAAGGCTAACACCACACCGGCTCTCTTTACCCAGCATTTTCCTTGCCAATGTACGGTCGCTAGTGAACAAAATGGAGGAGATTCGACTCAGCATCACACACAGCAAGAAACTTTTGAACTGTAACGTCCTAATCTTCACGTAAACCTGGTTAAACAGCGGAATACCGGACACCGCTATTGAGCTAGCGGGACGCCACACACTCGGGCGGATAGAACATTAGATGGCTCGGTAAGACCAAAGGTGGTGGATTGTGCATTTACATTAACAAAGCTTGGTGCACAAACTCTGCTATTGTTGGGAGTCATTGTTCAGCTAACCTTGAGTTTCTCATGGTTAAATGTAGACCGTTTATCTACCGCGGAGTTCACTTGCACCATTATAACTGCAGCCTATATTCCCCGGATGCTGATGCCAAGCTTGCTATGAAAGAACTTCACGCAGCCATCAGTAAACAACAGACTGATCACCGAGCGGCTTTTATTGTTGCAGGTGACTTTAATCACTCAAACTTAAAGTCAGTGCTACCCAAGTTTCACCAGCATGTTTCCTGTCACACCAGAGGAAACAAAACCTTAGACCATGTTTACACAAACATGGCTGGAGCTTACGTTGCGACACCCCTCCCCCACCTGGGACAGTCAGATCACCTTTCTTTGTTCCTCACCCCCAAATATGCACCCCTCATCAACCGTGTGAAGCCATCAGTGAAGACCATCAAGGTGTGGCCTGCGGGGCAGATTCCACACTCAGGAAAGGTTTCTACACACAGACTGGAGTATGTTTGCTTCTCAAGCCACCAGTGGCGCTCACACAGACATTGACTCTTACACCTCCTCTGTATTGGATCATATCAATATCACCATTGACAGTGTTACAACCCAGAAACAGATCACCACATATCCAAATCAGAAGCCTTGGATGAACAAGGAAGTGCGACTCCTGTTGAAGTCACGCAACACTGCCTTCAGATCAGCAGATGCACAAGCCTACAGCACATCCAGAGCAAACCTGAAGAGGGGCATCAAAAGGCCAAGCACTGCTACAAGCTAAAGATAGAGGACACTTTTCCAACTCTGACCCTCGGCGCATGTGGCAGGGCATTCAGGCCATCAGTGACTACAAACCCACCCACTCCACCCCCGCAGCCACTGATGTCAACTTCCTGAACGAGCTAAATTACTTTTATGCTCGCTTTGAAAGAGACAACAGAGAAACTGCCACCAAGCTCAATCCCTCAGATGACCACCCACCAATCATACTCTCCTTCACAGATGTCTGCAAGGAACTGAGCCAGATCAGCGCACAAGGTTGCTGGACCAGACAACATCCTGGTCGTGTTCTCAGGGCATGTGCGGAGCAGCTCGCTGGGGTTTTACAGACATTTTCAACCTGTCTCTTGCCCAAGCAGCCGTACCAACATGCTTAAAATGCACTTCCATTGTGCCAGTGCCAAAACACTCTAGTCCGAGGTGCCGTAATGACTACCGCCCTGTAGCACTCACACCCATCGTCATGAAGTGCTTTGAGCGGCTGGTCCTGGAACACCTAAAAGACTCTCTACCATCCACATTGGACTCACACCAGTTTGCCTACCGTAGCAATAGGAGCACAGAGGACGCAGTTTCCATGGCACTGCACTCTGTGCTCACTCACCTGGACAATAAGAACACTTATGCACGTATGCTGTTTGTTGACTTCAGCTCAGCATTCAACACTGTCATCCCAACCAAGTTAATAGCCAAACTTGAGACCTGGGCATCAATACCTCAATGTGTAACTGGATTTTGGACTTCCTGACCAACAGACCCCAGAATGTTCGATCAGGATTCACCTGCTCCACATCCATCACACTTAACACTGGTGTACCACAGGGCTGTGTGCTAAGCCCGTTTCTCTACTCCCTCTTCACCTCCGACTGCAAGCCTGTGTATGGATCTAATTCCATCGTCAAGTTTGCAGACGACACCACGGTGATTGGCCTCATCAGTAACAACGATGAGACTGCCTATAGGGAGGAGATCCAGCACCTGGCCACATGGTGCACTGAAAATAACCTGCTCCTCAACACCACCAAAACGAAGGAGCTCATCGTGGACTTCAGGAAGGAGTCAAGAGGCACACACGACACCATCCACATCAATGGAATGGCTGTTGAGCGTGTCTCCAGTTTCAAGTTCCTGGGGATCCACATCTCGGCGGACATGTTGTGGAAAACCAACACCTCCAGCCTGGTCAAGAAGGCTCACCAGCGCCTCTTCTTTCTGAGGACACTGAGGAAGAATCAGCTCTCCTCTGCTATACTGGTGAACTTCTATCGCTGCGCAATAGAAAGCATCCTGACCAACTGTGTCACAGTATGGTATGGGAGCTGCTCTGTTGCGGAGCGCAAGGCACTGCAGCGGGTGGTGAAAACTGCCCAGCGCATCACAGGGACTCCACTACCTGCCATCGAACACATCCAGAGGAAACGCTGTCTGCATCGAGCTCGCAGCATCCTTAAGGACTCCTCTCACCCAGCCCACAGACTGTTTTCTCTCCTGCCCTCCGGCAGGCGTTTCAGGTGCCTCCGGACCAGGACCAGCAGACTAAAGAACAGTTTCTTCCCCAGAGCTGTCTCTTTACTGAACTCTAACCCCCGTTGATCCACTTCCTCATATATTATTAACTCTTCTCTCCTACCTCACATCTGCTTTATTTGCACTACTGAATGTAAATTTTTATCACAGTAACAACTGTTTACTTTTGTATCTTGCACTACCATACCTAAATTGGACTATGCTCATTTGCACTGCCGACTGTTGTTACATTATCAATGCTTACATTAATATTTTGCACCGTATGTCTAATTGTAATACGCAATCACTTCCACTGCACTTTTACACCTTGTTTATAGTGACAGTCATCTGTATATATATTATATTGATAGTACATATCACCTGTAAATTCTGCCTATAGTAATAGCCATCTGTATATTTATTCACTATACATATTCACCTGTAAATTCTGTATATTTATTCACTATACATATTCACCTGTAAATTCTGTATATTTATTCACTATACATATTCACTTGTAATTTCTGTATATTTATTCACTATACATATTCACCTGTAAATTCTGTTTATATTAATAACCATCTTTCTATATATATTTATACATATACTCAGTACATATCCTTGTCCTGCACTTATTCAACCATTGTATATACTGCACTTGCTACTATTGCACTTCTGGTTAGATCTAAACTGCATTTCGTTGCCCTGTACCTGTACTTGTGTAATGGCAATAAAGTTGAATCTAATCTAATCTAATCTAAACTACATTATAAAACTCAGGAGAGTATGTATTTTAATATCTCCGCTTCTCCGGTTGTCAGTCATAATGACAGTTTCTTGCGTGAACGTTATATTATACCCAACTGTATTATTTCCTTTTCGTATTAGTGTTTAAAATATTTATTTTGAAATGAATTAAGTAATTATTTACTTAATTAAACAAACAATTAAGCAGGGTAGGGTATAACCAGTGTTGGGCAAGCTACTTGGAAAATGTAGTGAGCTAAGCTAACAGTTACTCTTCTTTAAATGAAGCTTAGCTACACTAAAGCTACAGCCCTGGGAAATGTAGCAAGCTAAGCTACGGCAACATGGCAAAAGTAGTTTACTGCATCCAAGCTATTTAAAAAAAAATAAAAAAATTCTATTGAATTATATAATTCATAATACCAAGTCAATGCTCTCTCAGTGATCAATGAAACTGTCAGTTAAGTAGATAGACAGGCATGTTCAGTTTAACTGTTTATTCAACAGCTGTTCCAAACCAATTTGGCAACATAATCAGTATCAAATACAGGCCCGGATTGACCTCATATTGTGACACAGGCAAAATATTTTTTTGCTGTCGGCTGGAAACCTCCTATTGGTAGTTGGTATTGTGGCTTTATTGTATACAGATACATGTATATAAATGGTAACACTTCACAATAAGGTTCAGTAGTTAACATTAGTTAACTAGCGTTAACATGAACTAAGAATGAACAATACTTCTGCAGCATTTATCTTAATGTTAATTTCAACATTTACTAATGCAATATTAAAATCCAAAGTTGTTTGTTAACATTTGTTAATGCACTGTGAACTAACATGAACTACCAATGAACGAATGTATTTTCATTAACTAACATTAACAAAGATTAATAAATACTGTAACAAATGTATTTTAATGAACTCGTATTTTATAGTGTTACCATATAGAAGCCTACAGATAGGTTATGTTTATTTGCATCGTTGAATGTTTCATTAGATATTAATATAAACATTTCACCAAAATCAAGTTCAAATACGAAGCTTTTGACCAGCGAATGTTTTTTTTTTTTTCTGACTCATGTCCCGTTTTCCCCAGTTTTCTGTCATTATGTGGGCGTTCAGTTTTTTTTCTGTTATGTGGCCAAAGTATCATATTATGAAAGATTCAGCGCTTTGCACAAGCTATTTAGCTGTGACTTGACAACAAATGCTAGAGAAATTATTTTTTCCGCTCCTCAAAAACAAACAAACAAACAAACAAACAAAAAAAGCATTAGCCTTCATAAATAGTGTTTTTTTGAGTAAAGAAACCGCTGTACTTATTCAATCAACAGTTCTTTATTTACCTTCAGACTGCAAACAAGCTGAGAAGCTCTAAACTGTGCGCCGCACTTCATTCACGAGGTGGGAGGAATAATGAGGTTTGACTGACAGTTTGAGGAGCCAATGGCGTTACGAGCTTTAGTGTCTGTGGCGTCACTTACTGATCCAGGATCAGTGATCCGTAGCTGTTATATTTCTGATTTGAGCTTGAGTTTCAGAATGCTTTCTTTGGAAAATGTAACGTTATCTTTTGTTGACGCTACCGCGCTACTTGATCAAAAAAAGAGCTTAGCTACCGAAAAGCTATTTGATTCAGAAAGCAGTGACGCTACCGCCACGCTACTGAGAAATGTAGTTAAACTAGTAGCGTCACTACTTGTAGCGACGCTACTGCCCATCACTGGGTATAACAGCTGTCATATCATACCCAGCCATACCCAGCTGATGCAAATAATATAATGTATATCTACACAGAAGCAAGCCCAGTCTATAGACAACCAAGAACGAATACGTTTGTTGGGAAGCTTTGAGGTCGTTACCATTAAAGAGAAGTGGTGATAGTTCACATGATCCATCTGGCATGTAAATAAAAGTTTTGTATAGATTTATAAATAGATTTATAAAACTTTTTGGAATGGCATTTATAACGTGCTTAAATTGTTTACGTTCTGTAGCTATTTAGAACACAAGTCACTGAAGGATAACAAACTCCTCATTCAATAAAAGAAGAACTAGCCTAACCAAACACCCCTTTCAAGCCAACCAAGAGTACATAGATATATAACCTAAATAGCCTGTTGTTCTATATTGGGGTTCTGTGTGGAATGAAGGTGTGATTATATAATATTTTTCAATACAGCAAAACCTGTTGGTGTCTTTGTTTTTTTTTTTCTATCTTTTCTTATCTGTGCTTCTCATCCACTCTGCACAGTGCAGCTTCACACTGATTTAACTCTGCACAGCTAAATAAAACAGGCTGGGTGCTGATTAAAATTTCTGAAATAAATATTACTGTAAAACGCTGTCCACAAGGGGAAAACAAATTTTGAAGTCATTATCCATTTTCTACCCGTGAACCAAAAATGAGAATCGAGCCAAAATCTTGTTTTGCGCTTCTCGAACAAACGAAAAACGAAAATAGGCGCCGTTTTCTCATTTTCTACTATCAATATTAAATCAAAAAACGAATGATCAGATGATACACGGACCTTTCTGCTGCCAGCTGACTGACATTGGAATCACAGATAAGAGTCGGTTGTCATTACACAGAATTCTGTAAGATCAGGTTGAAAATATCTTAAATTGTGTTCCGAAGACGAACAAAGCTTTTACGGGTTTGGAACGACATGGGGGTAAGTGATTAATGACAAAATTTTCATTTTGGGGTGGAGTAACCCTTTAAGGTACGTTTCATTTTTTTGCATATTTTGAAAATCTAACAGCACCCCAGCCACAAAGATCACCCCACCAGCAGACCACTGAGTGCTGAAGTAAAAAGGACTCTGCAGAGGTATAACCCACATTGAAAATGAATGGGAAAAGTGAAAAAATATATATTTTTTGTTTCATTTGTCAAAAAAAAAGTAGTAAGCCCAGTATAAATCTGAAAAGTTTTACATTTTTATAAAGGCCTGGATCTAGAGCACAAATGCAAATTGGAATGAACATTCTATCTCATACGCAACACACACACACACACACACACAGAAACACACACGTGTGTGTGACTGCAATGGAGTGCATTTTTATAGAAATTGGCATATAAAATCAACAAATTTGGCATAAATCTGAAAATTTCCACTCATAAATGAAGGACTGGTACTAGAGCACAAATGCAACATGGAACAAGCATGTTCACTCACTCTCTCACACTCACACACACACACACACAGACACACAGGTGTGACATAGGTGTCCAGTGCATTTTTTAGATTTTGGCAAATGAAATGCACAGAACATAAATGCATAACAATGTGACACACACACACACAGAGAGAGAGAGAGAGAGAGAGAGAGACATTTCTGCAAATTTATGTAACATAATTCGCAAAAGCAGACCATTCAAAAGACACCAGACAATAACAACAAATTCTAACCTTTGACAAAAATATGGATTTTTTTTATATATTTTAGAATTTTTAAATATATTTTCACAAAATATATATCATAAAGTTGCAAGGAGAAGCTGAAACATGAAGAAAAATTGACTTGAAACCAAACTGAAAATGAATGAGTCCCTATGGACCTCTGCTGGATATATGTGGTCATTGCACTTTCTTTCTTTAACTGTAATTCCTAAAGTTTTTATTCTAACCTGCATATAGCAGTATTCTATCCCTAACACATTGGCCAATATCTAGAAACCATTTATTTTTAATTTAGGTCATAATTTAAGTGATTTTTTAATAAAAAAATCATTTTTCATGAGCCAATTTATGGCGTAGTTGAATAATTGTGCCGTAAATAGGTTAAAAACTATCAAATATCCACAAAAACGCAGCATAAGTGTATAGTTGAGAAGTAAATAAAAAAAATGATATATAGTTTGTCATATAAAAAATGTATATTTCCTTATGCAATCGCTCTGTAAAAGTTTGGGGTCTAGCTGACCCCAAGGACCTTAAATGTAAACCCTACTCGAGGGGCGATGTAGGGTTAAAGGGAGCAGTAGTTAGAGTAGTATAGTGTTTTCGTACTGTGGAAGTTAATGGGGAGCGGAAACTAGTTGATTACCCTCATTCTTCAAAATATCTTGTTTTGTGTTCAGCAGAAGGAAAACATGATACAGGTTTGGAGCAACTTCAGGGTGAGCAATGCCTGTCCGGCACCTCATGATTTTAGCCTTGATTTTCAATCGCAGATATTTTTGTGGAAATCGCAGACAAATGTCTGAAATCTGAGGCAAATCTGTGCTCGTTCACCTGAGTGACAGTTGTGTAGCATGCATTATCAAAGACGTGAAGCCCCAAAGCGTTGCTGATGCCTGTGGGATATTTAGCGTTCTAATATCTTGACCTGTCGGTGACTCACAGTCCTGCAGTGAGAAATGTGCTGACTGGAAATGACATCGGCGAGGACCTACAGCCAATGAGAGAGCATGATACAGAGCAAGGTAAAGTTTAGAGGATGTCATAGATCTGAAGTGAAACATCAGCACGAATGGCTTCTGCAAGCAATTGTTTCTCCTTAATATTATTTTTTCCCCACTGCAAATCAGTGTACAGACAACTTGGATTGCAAACATTTTGCAGGCTTCCGTTTTTGACTAATAAATCTATTCTGACGTGAGAACGCCTGTCTTTTGTATGATCTTAGGTTATTTCCGCTCAACTGCTAATACCATATCATACATATATCAAAGTAGCTTGGTTGAAGGTAACCAAATTTGGGTTGTTTTGCAACCCACTGATGAGAAAATATGAACAAACCTAACCGTGGGTCATTTTCAATCTAGAATTTTGGGTTATTCATTAAACCCAGTATATTAAATAAGTTGATGCTAGTTATGCTCGTTCATTTTTAAAGGAGCACCAGCTCATTATTTACCTTGAACATGGGTTAATATTTCCGGATTAACTTAAATTTCTTAAAATTTGGTAAAATATACTACACAATCAGTTTACAATGCACCTTTTATTTTAGGATAAATACAATTCTAAAAACATCATCTATCTATATTTCCATGTGTATAATTTTATACATTTAAAATAGTTTAACAAATAACTTTTTAATTCATGTGTAACCACTCCTGAAATGGCAGAACTTTTCATGCTTAAATAGTTTTAATATTAATATTACTTTAATGTCTAATATTGCTTCAATTCTTTGGTATTTTTTCTAATGAGCTACTCTAACTTTATTTGAGTCAGTATCACTAAAGGTATCTTTACTTTTACTCTGATATGATGACTGGGTAATGTAGACAACACTGACTGTCCACAACATTTCTTTCCTCAATAAAATGCTCAAGTTACATCTGACATGAATATAAGGAAACCAACTGAACATGGATCCTGGGTTATGAACTGGCCATCAAACTACCTGATTGGGGATGGAGTTTGATTGCCGTCAACCTAAATTTTCATCAAACACCTGAACCAAATTGGCCTAATCACTTAACACACTTTAGGTGCCACCTGCCTCAATGAGCTCATGTTGATACCTGGCTAATCATGTCTTTGCACATTTCAGGACGTTGAAACCCTTTGAGTATAAAGCCTTCAAACACAGCGGTTTTTAAACAGGGTTTTGCAGATTTAATACAGGAGCCAAGTTTGGCTTGCAATTAAAAGTAAAAATAAAATAAGAGACAGAGTTAAGCGTAGTAGTTAAGGACTGAAAGAGTTTAAGTTGTCCAAAATGGTAAGATAGCAGTTTGTCTTTGCACTAAAACCTGAGAAGTGAATCACAAAAATGTGTATAAAAATTACTTCATCTGCTTTTAATGCGTTATTTAATTATTTTATTCTTGGAAGGCACTATGCACTTTTAAATATTTTGAATAGATCTGTTAGATAATCACATTACTGGGCAGAGTGCTTACATAACTTTTGCTGCTGTTTTTATTTTTATTTTTTTTCAGATGAATGCTTTCATAGCCTGCCTTGCTGTTTGTCTGTTGCATGAGGTGTGCAGTGCATCAACACCTGTGTGTAAGTGTTTGTCATTTGATTACTTTGTAATTTATGTGAGTAATGTTGCATCGTGTATTGATATTTCAAACATTACTCTCCCTTTTCATGTGCTGCTTCTTAGCTTGGTGCTATCATAGGCCTTCATGTAGTAAGTGTTTTGTTTTTTTCTTTGCAAATTATATTTAAAAATAAAATGCGCGCTTCTAAGCTGTTTCAAAATCAGGGATTATACATGATTTGATGCTAATTACCAGGTGGGGATATTTTAAGGTGTCTTTTTTCCCCTGCATCTCAGGTGATGCCGTTTGGCCCATAATTGCAGAGAAAGACTGTGATGGCACTCAACAGTCTCCGATAGACATTGTAACCGCCGATGTGCAAGCTAATACTGATCTGACCGCTTTCACCTTCACTGGCTACAATGACCGTGCAACCTTAACTGAGATTGAAAACACTGGCAGGACAAGTGAGTAGTGTAATGTTTCTGTTTGAGCTTTTGTGTAAGAATTATTGACTGGGAACCGAATGTTTAATCTGTTGTGGTTTCGCTCTTCAGTTAAAGTTACACTTGGTGACCAGAAAATGTATGTGGAAGGAGGTGATCTGCCAGGCTTGTTTAACAGCACACAGTTTCATCTTCACTGGGGTAATGGCAGCGCCACACCTGGGTCTGAACATGGTGTAAATGGCAAACGATACCCCATGGAGGTTTGAAAACAATGTAACTACAACTGAAAGCTTTTGTTTTATACTGGTCTTCTAAAAGGGTTTTGTGTGTCTCAGTTGCATATCTTGAATGAGGCTGGTAACGGCAGTGATCCAGTATTGTCAGTTCTTGGGATCTTCATTGAGGTATGTCACCTTTTCGTCTGATATTTGGAGAAATTGTTCAATTGATCATTTTAATTGTAATCGCCCACAGGCCTCTAATGACACCGGGAAACCAGAGAGCTGGAAGACCTTAACGTCATATCTAGCACAAATTGCGAGTGCAGGTTTGGACCCTTTCCTACAGTATTAGTAAAGAAGTGGTTCTGTATGCTGGTAATGTACAGAAGTTAACGTTTTAATTTATTTCAGGTGATAAAACGCACGTTTCTGACAAGCTCACCATGGATGATCTGCTTCCTGGAGTGGACAGGACTAAGTATTACCGTTATCTTGGCTCTTTGACTACACCAAGTTGTGACGAAGGTGTGATTTGGACCATCTTTAAAGACTCCGTTAAAGTCAGCCAAGATTTGGTAAGTCTAGACTCTATACACAAATATTTAGGCCTAAATTCAAGATTTCTGTGTCTGGGTTGCACATGAATTGCATTCGTTTTAATGAGCTAAAACCTAATGTGACGCATCAGTCCTGCATAAGATTTCAATAAAACTGATTTAAGTGCACAATAACCAGGTTTTTGATATTTAACCAAGTGAATATTGCTTGAAATACAGCTAGACATGTTTTAACCAAGTTTTTTTTGCAACTCACAATTAATAGATGTATGCTGATTGTAAGCCATTTGAACACAATCTTGGAAATGAGAACTGATGTAAATGGTTCCCAAGTGTCTTTTTTTTTTTTTTTTTTTTTCTCACTCTCCATTTGGAGGAAAGGATCAAAGTGTCTCTCTGGTTCAGATTATTTTGATTTCTCCAAATAGATTGACCTCTTCAGTACGACTGTCTACATCAACCAGACCACCAACTCTCCCCTAATGACCAACACATTCAGGGCTGTTCAGCCCATCTATGGCAGGATTGTGACGTCACAGGTAGCGGTTCCCAAAACTACTGGCCTCATAAAGCCAACATCAGGTACCAAAACTACCGGTTTTGTAGGAAACCCAACTACTGGCCTTATAACGCCAAGATCGGTTATCAAAACTAGTCTTACAAAGCTGACATCAACCGCAACGAACCCATCCCTGGCTCTCAGTTTTCCTCTTCTGAGTGTCGTGCTCCTGTACTGCATCCTACCTTCGTAAGCTGCTTCACAAAATACTGAGATTAAGATGGCTTTATGTGACTAAAATATTCCCTTTAATGTTTAAAAAAAAAAAAAAAAAAACATCAGCAATGTAAAGTAATCGCTAATGTCAATTTGTAACTGTGTTGCTAGATTCCTCATTCTCCGCTTGTTTCCTGCATCTGTTTAATATGAAACTGCCTCCCAGGTTGTGCACTAAAGGCTTTATTTGGTTGTAGTGCTGGGTGTTTTATAGAAATGTTAGCTGTTTGATTTGCACAGTTTTGAATGACATTTGAGCTGCTTGTGGCTTTTACATAAATGCACTTATTGTGGACACTATAGTCTTGTTACTTGTGCAGAAGTGTAATGTTTCTTCTGAATGAAGGCAACATGCTGAGGACGGAGGACATGTCACCGGTTCAACTATTTGCTTTTAGAAAAAATCATCCCTTTTGCTTCTTAAAAGTGAAACTGTATCTAATGCTTGTATCATCTCACTGGGATTGTGGCTTGTCAGACTTGTAGGTGTCACTGTAAAGTTAAGGTTGGTTTTAACGAGTCCGCACAAGGTTTGTGTCCTTGTCTGCTTATGTGATTTTGATTACTGAGGCATTTTGACAAATTCAACCAGTCTCGTTCCCCCCTGTTGAAGTGTTTTAAGCTTAAGAATTCATTAAAGTTTGTTCAAGCAATTTATTGTAGAATGTGTGTCCTTATTTCGCATCTGGTGCGGCAAATTAATCCACTCATCTGTCTCTAAATATGTAAAATATTATATTTGCACTTCTACATTGCCAATAGACACCATCCTAATCCGAGCTGGTAGATTTACTACAAATTGTAGTCAATTACATGTAGTTGGTAATGTAACTTAGGTTAGTCATTTTAAGATTTCTGACTGCTTTTGTGTAACTTAAAACATACAATTAAACGGAAGTGTTTTAACAGGCACTGCATTAAATGGGCTTAATGTAGAAACTGAAGTGGGTTTTGGAGTTGATCTAAAACGACTAATAAAAAATATTGAACCATGTGAACACTAAAATGCATTTTGTGCATGTGACCTTTTTAAAAATTTTTTTTGGGTGTAGCTTCAATGTTTACAAAATACATTTTTTTAAAAACCGCAACGCTTAATGTGTTCAGGTTTTCAAACATTATACTCTGGTTGATCAGGCTGTTGTCCATTTACATGATGCATTAATTGTAATAAGCTACTACTGAAATTCCTACAAGGATTATAACACATCTGAAGTGCTTTTAATAAATAAATAAATGGAGTTTACTTAAGTTCAAACAACACAGACTAAACCTGATTGACTCCAGAGCCATTGAACGGCTCTGATTGGTTTGTGTGACAATGAGCTCACACTGCCAGCTTCGTAAATCAAATGTGCCAATGTCCCTTAATGTGAATCTAAGTCTAAATTTAAACTGTCCGTGTATCTTTAGATCACTTGGAGGAAACCACACAATTTATATGTATTACTTTGGTGGGGTTTTTTTGTTGATTGTGAACATCTTTGGTGAATCTTCTTTCATCGGAGGGACATAAATCTCTTTTCAGATAAGGTTTCCATTTAATTAACGTTATGTGTCTGTGCCAGTCGTGTTTTTGACGCTTTGAGAGAGAAAAAAAGTCATTCTAACATGTTACCATTCTTTTATTTGCAAAATTAAGTTGTGTATTTATTTCTGATTTTCTGAATTTGGTTTCATTGTAATGAGGTTAATCTTTGAAAAGCCATGATTATAAACATACGGTTACTTTGTCTTGAGCTGATCACCCAACTGTGGTAGTGTTCATTGATAGGGATTTATATTTATCAAGCTTGGCAATCTTATTGCCTTTATTTTCTAATATATATTTATCACTACAGATAAGAACGATCAAATTGTGAAAAGGGTTTCTTGTAAGAGAGCATACAGTATCGGAAGGTTTTTAACTATATTACCGAAACCATTGTTCTCAGCGTACTGTCCTCCTTAAAAATAAACAAATCAATCATTTGCTTGTGTGTGTGGAATATTAACATTTGTTTTTCTGATCAGCTGCTATAGAAGACAAACTGTAATCTGAGTGCAGAGACGGGAATAGTAAGTATATTTTAATGTCTCCTCTGTTATAGAGATTTCTGAATCAGGCCTAATGGAGGGTGATTCGGTCAATCTTGGAAGAAAAACTTTAGCAATGTGTCCATTTCAGGTGGATAATTTGTGCTTCCTTTCAGTCATTCGTGTAAAAATCTGTTATTTAATTTATTTATTTTTGATGACTAGGACAACTTATTTTATTTTTAATCGTGGCAACAGAGGTGAAGAGTGTATGTTAGCATTACCACAACAGACACATTCATGTGAAATACCCAATAAACCACAATTATCAACATACCCTGTGATACTCACAAGTTGCTTTGAAATAATTGATCAAATAATATCAGTGAGTTTGTAGCTGAACTCTGCTCACTGTAAGTGCTGCTGTTGGGCTTTAATCATATGTTGAATGTAACTCAGAGATCCTCATCACCACACCAGCTGGGATCACGGCCCGCACCCGACGGCCAGGAAACCCAGCTCCAGCTCACAAAGGAGCGATATGCCAGAAACCTGTGACGACTGAAACACAGGCAAATGGTCAATGGACACACAAGCATTTATTTTTCATCAGTGTCTTTGTTTTGCATACAAGCACAGTCTATGAATCATCTAGTACTTCCTTATATTTCTATACAGACTGTTAATCCACTGTGCTAAATAAAATCCTTGGATTGTTTTGGATATTTTATTTATGAGTTTGTGGATATGCTCGGTCCTGGCAGCTTTTACAGCATGTCTATAGCAGGACAAACTGTTTCCATGCAATTGTAAAAACTTCCAAGTTAGTTTTTTTTTTCTCAATTTGTGCTCAAGATTACGAGTTTCTTTCTTGAGAGAATGGGTATAACTGTTGGGTTCTGATGTCAACACAATTATCATTTTCAAATCATCTTCAAATTCAAAATTGCTTGATTGGCATGACTGCAAAAATACAATATTACTTGTTCAGGATCTGCCTCTGCTTTGTGGACTCATAATTTGATTTTGTAGTTTGATAGATTTACTTTGTGCTTTTGATCCCGATGCTCCATGTATATTAGATTAATTGATTGATTCTGATGTTTGGGTGAGAAGCAGTGCTGGTCTGAGACTGGTTTGTGAGTCTCAGAACCAGCTGAATGATGGGACGGTTTTCAGGGTTCAGTTCTTGGGTTTGAAGCGCTTTAAAATGTAGCGATTCTGTGGGACTCGATTTTAGACGTGTAATGATTTCTAATAAACACACTTGTCTTAAAAGAGCAACAGAATAACTTTATTCTCGCAGAAAGCGGTGAACACACTCACAGAACCCAACACAAACAAGTCTGGAGCAGAGAAGTGAACCTCCTCAAGTCTTCACTCTGCTCTTTTGCTGCAGCAGCACACTCTCTGATGAGAGAGAGAGAGAGAGAGAGAGAGAGCACACACAGATAGTGAGAGAGAGAGAGGTTTAACAATACTTTTATTTATAAATTTTTACTTCACAATTATGAACAGTATAACCACTACTACATTTGCATTCTTACTATTATAAAACCTCCTTTAAAACCTTCCTTTCAAATTTTTCAAAAATTTAAAACAAACTGATCCTTATCTAACATACATAACACTTCGTTAACACACCATATATCACAAAAAACAAATAAATTATTTGTCAACCTATAATACGCAAATTCAATCTTAAGCCTCCCTGCTATAAGCCGCTTGCACATTTCTTCAGGATCTATAGTTGCCAATTGTAAACCTTTGTTTTTTCGTGTTTTCCACACTGCCAGTTTAGCCGTTCCAATCAGGTAATTTAATAAGCAAATTTTTTTTTCCTTTTTGGAAATGTATATTTTATCCCTCCAATAAACACCTTCTCTGAAAAATTCTCATCAAATTTCCTAAACCAGCTCCCAAGCAATTTAAAAACACCTTTTAATCTCTCACACTTCAAAAACAAATGCTCTAAATCCTCTTTTTCCCCACAGAATCTACATTCCCCCTTTACAGCTGCATTAAGGTGTGCCACATGTCCGTCTGTTGCTATCGCCCCATAAATAATCCTCCACTGCAGATCCCCCGAACGTTTCTCTACAGGGGATTTATATAGGGCTCTCCACCTGTCTCTTATCAGGAAGTCTGGGCTCAACAAATCTGGCCACTTGGAAATTTTTTGTTTTCTCAAAGAGTCTTGATGGATTGTCTTTACTGTGATGTTATACAGTTCTTTCTTTGACGTGCTTTTAAAAGAATAAAACTGAGGATTCTTGATGGATAAAATGGCATCCACCACTTCTTCTTCATCCTCTTTTATTGCTGGAGAAATTACCAGTTCTGGAAACTGCACATTATCCCCCATTTCCTGGGTGTTCTCATGTCTTTGTGCAATAAATGTTCTGTATCCACCTGGTAGTACGTTGTATATTTCTTCCTTTAGCTTAGACACTAGACGTGAACATCTCAAGCCCGTTGCTTCTTGAAGTTCATCACTTGATTTCCATCCATCTTCATTCAATAAATGATCCAACTTTACGATTCCATTCCTTAATAAACATTGCCGTATCGTCACAGAAGACAGCAATCTAGTTTGAATCAGTGGATTAAAAAAAAGTGGCTCCTCTGGTGCCCAAAGGTCCAGATTGTCCATACTCCGTTCTGCTTTTACCACAGTTCTCCATGTTTGCAGCACAGCTCTATAAAAAACAGTGAGCTCAGACAGGTTCATCTCTTCAAGCTTAATTAAAAACAGTTGTTTATCAAGTCCAAAGCCACCAACTGTCCTCATGATCGCACTTGCAGTTTTCCCCCAAAGCACATCTTTATCATACAGGAATCTCTGTGCAGCTTGTAGCCTGAAGCCACGGATTCTGTTTCTCACATCCACCAGTCCTTGGCCACCCTCTTGTACTGGTAGGTATAATACTGCAGCACGCAACCAATGTTGTCCATCCCAGAAAAAGTTCACTATTGTCCTTTGTATATTGGAGATCAGCTCCTCTGGTGGCTCCATGACTACAGTCCTATGCCACAGAACAGAAGCAGCCAGATTGTTTACTACCAAAACCCTTCCTCGATATGACAATTGTGGTAATAGCCATCGCCACTTCGACAATCGGACAGACACCTTTTCTATCAAACCCTCCCAGTTTTTCTTTTGAAATTGTTAATTTCCAAAAAAAAACACCTAAAATCTTTAGTCCGTCTTTCCTCCATTGGAACCCTCCTGGAAGTTTTGGAAAATTTTCCAACTTACCTATCATAAATCCTTCACTTTTGTCCAATTAACCTTAGCAGAGGAGGCTTTTTCATATAATTCAATAGTTTTTGTTAAAATTTCAATGTCTTCCTGTCCTGTAATACAAACTGTAATGTCATCTGCATAAGCTGATAAAACCACATTAGAATGACCATTAACATGAGGGATTGAAGACCCATTTAAATTCCTCCTCAACCTACATAATAAGGTTTCAATAATTAGGCTATATAATTGTCCAGAAATTGGACAACCTTGCCTTATGCCTCTTGTCACCGGTGTTGGAGCACTTAAACCACCCCCTACTTTCACCATCACATACACATTAGACTACAACAACTGAATATAAGAAATAAAAACATCACCAAAACCATAACTCTTTAACACTTTAAATAAATAATCATGATCAACACGATCAAACGCCTTTTCTTGGTCTAATGACAGCACTCCTATATCGTTCTTATTATTCTGATTAAAATCAATTATATCTCTCACTAAGAAAAGGCTATCTATAATAGAACCCTTAGGAATACAATATGTTTGATCATTTTTTATCAACAAATCCAGACATTGCTTGAGTCTATTTGCTAAAACCTTAGAAAAAATCTTATAGTCCAGGCACAACAGAGATACTGGTCTCCAGTTTTTTAGCAGTCCGATGTCTCCTTTTTTTGGAAGCAATGACAAAACTGCTCGACGACAACTTACTGGCAGTGAATTATTTTTGATGCATTCTAAAATTACTTCATATAAATCTGGACCTATTAGGTCCCAGAATTGTTGATAAAATTCCACCGGTAATCCATCAATTCCAGGCGATCTTCCTTTAGATAGTTGCCGCATAGCCTCTGTGAACTCCTGAAATGTGATTAAATCGTCCAATGCTTGCTTTTGTTTCTCTCCAAGCTGAGGTAACTCTTTAAGCAAGTCTTCAGTACAGTCAATGTCACAATTCTCAGCTGTATATAATTGTCTATAAAAGTCTCCTGCCAGTCTCCTCATCTCTGTGGGATCTGATGTAACGGATCCATCCGAACGACGAAGATGGCACATCATCTTTTGTTGGACATTTTTTCTTTCAAGGTTAAAAAAGAAAGTACTTGGAGCATCCATTTCTTTTATGGAAGAGTATCTTGATCTTATCAATGCTCCTTTCTTATTTAACCCATTACAGTTTACAGCTTCTTCGTTATTTACAACTTGTCTCTCAATGAACTCAATATCACTTTGTAAAGCTTTCACTGTTGCTTTCAAAATAGTTGATGAGTGGAAAGCATAGTTTTGACAAAACATTTTTATATTTGTCTTGCCCACATCCCACCATTGGCTTAGGTTTTCAAATGAATTTTTCTTCAATTTCCAAATATCCCAGAATATTTGACATTTTTCACAAAAAAAGACATCCTGTAATAACTTAATGCTAAAAATCCAATAATAATTAGATCTGGTTGTCTTCTTCAGATTAATATCTAATATAACCATGTGATGGTCTGAAAAACCATTAGGTCTAATAAAAGTATTCATCACCTTATTGTTCCATGTCTTTTTTAAATAAAACCTATCCAATCTTGCTCCACTAATTCTATTATCAACCACTCTTAGCCATGTATACTGCTTTACTCCTTCATTCCTCATTCTCCATACATATGTTAACTGGAATTCATTGATACATTTTTAATGCATCACTTGACTTATTATGGGGCTCTTCTCCATTTCTATCCACAACAAAATCTATTGTACAATTCCAATCACCTCCAAGTATAAGACAAACATTATCATCATATTTCTCAATCACATTTCGTAATTCCATAAAAAAAAAAGCCTTTCTAGACCATTATTAGGAGCATAAACATTAACAAATACAGATTCTATTCCTTTATACTCAATTTGTGTTAATAGTAATCTTCCTTTAACAATTTCTTCTACCTTTAAAATATTCACACTTTCAGAAAATAAAATAGCTACCCCAGCACTATTTCTTGTGTCATGAATCAAGGCCAAATTTCCTTTCCACCATAATCCCCATTCAACTTCATTATCAGTGTCTGTATGCGTTTCTTGTAAAAAACAAACATTAACCTTTTCTAAACCTAAAAACTCTGAAATCTGTGCTAATTTATTCTTGTCCCTACCTCCATTAATATTTAATGATCCCACTCTCCACACATCCATATAGAGAAATAAGAAATAGACAGAAACTGAGAAGAAAAAGCAAAAGAACACCACTTGTGATTTGTTCATTTCAACTTTTTTGAAACATTCACTTTTTTCCTCCTCAATTTCGTTATCATCTTTTTCAGCCAGAATATTTTCTTTTTATCCAAAACTTCGTAGCTCACTGTTTTTTGCAGCCGCAACACTGATATTACAAATTTGTCCACATCTGGAAAAAAATGTTCTACCTCTACAACTTTACCAAATGTTGTATCAAGAAAATCACTAATTTCCTCTAAAGAGTACATGTCTTCTATCACTTGTGACCCGATGTCCGAAAACTCAGAAAATGTATCTTCGTCTCTCATTTCTGCCTCACCAGTATTCTCACTTTGACTAATTCCCACATAATTTTCTCCACTACTTGCCACATGATCCATATCCTCACTCCTTACATTGTTTACAACCACTCCTGTTATCTCATTATTCACAATCACACTTTCCTCAATTCGGTTGTCATTTTCTTCATTTAATTCAACAACTTCCTCAGCTCCCTGGGTCTCGTTTTCCTCTACAACTTCCTCAACTCCCTGAGGCTCATTTCCCTCTACAACTTCCTTAACTCCCTGAGGTTCATTCTCTTCCACATCAGACTGCACGTTTTCAGTGTGTCTAGCGGCTTCTACCGCAGCTTGAACTTGAACTTTATGTGGGCATGCTAAACGCTTATGCCCCACATCTCCACACTCAAAACATTTCATGTTCCCAGTATTTGCATAAACCATGTACGCTCGTCCTTCATGCCAAACTTTAAATGACACATCTAACTCTTGTTCGTTTAGGAACATAAAAACCTGCCTTCTAAATGACATTACGTATTTCAGAACTTCATTTCTACATCCAAGAGGAATGGTTTTAATTGCTAGCTAACTTACAATAACGCAAAAGCTCTCGTTCTATTTCATGACTCTGGATGAAAGGCGGCACATTTGAAACGGTTACTTTAATAGTTGGAGCAACCAGCGGCAAAACAGTAATAAAGTCTCCACTTACCACTATTCCGCTGCTTACAAGACGATTCTTATAAGGGAAGTTGTGGCCTAATGGTTAGAGAGTCAGACTCGTAATCCAAAGGTTGCGAGTACGAGTCTCGGACCGGCAGGAATTGTAGGTGGGGGGAGTGAATGTCAAGCGCTCTCTCCACCCTCAATACCACGACTGAGGTGCCCTTGAGCAAGGCACCGAACCCCCAACTGCTCCCCGCAGTGGGCAGCATAAATGGCTGCCCACTGCTCCGGGTGTGTGTGTTCACTGCTGTGTGTGTGTGCACGTTGGATGGGTTAAATGCAGAGCACAAATTCCGAGTATGGGTCACCAAAGTCTGTAAATTGTTGATTAATTTATAATAAACATACTCAATTCTGAGTCGAGCTTCTAACAATCCCCAGAAAACCTCATAAACGTCTTTTGACCCTTTGTTCTGAATTAGATTTCTTCTGGAAAGCCATATAGAAAGTTTAGCTACTCCAAAAACAAAATTCATCAAAATATGTTTTTGTTTTTTCTTAACAGAATACCTTGGTCCAAAAATAAATAAAGGAAAAGAAAAACATTCCCCCAAATTCAAACCACTGTTTAACAAATTAAATAACCCCCCCAATCTACCACAACCACAAAACAAATGCACCAAAGTTTAATTTTGTATACAAAACGGACATTCCACTCCTTGAGTAGAATCTAAATGGGCTACATGTTTATTGGTAGCTATTGACTATTCTCCATTGAAGATCTCCTGTCCGTTTATCAATAGGCATCTTATACAAAGATCGCCAACAACTTTTCACTTGCTGATCAGGACCAAAAAAATCAAACCACTTTGATGTTTTCATTCCTTCAAAAGCTCTGCCATGGAGCACTTTCACACACAGTATATAAGCCTCCTTCTTACCCAACTCTTCAAAATAACCCAGATTTAAATTTGTAAAAGAAAGAAAACCATCTTCTAACCCAAATCGTTCACTCACAGTTAGACAGATATCAAGATATGGGAAAATATATTCACCCCCATCCTCCCACTGATTAACCATATCATGATCTTTAACAAACTCTCTTAATGACTGTGGCAATGATTCACAAACTTCTGCCACAATCCTTTTCATCAATCTTTCAGATCTTATATTTGCCAATTGCCGTAATTCAACAAGAGATGAGCATAGCTTTTAAAAGATGGCCTAACTTTGTACAACCAGCCTCTCTCAATGCTGAACGCAAACTAGCAGAGTTTAAAGAATGTATCTGTAGGAAGTCATTATAAAAAAGTGGCTCTTCAAAGATCCACATACCAGGTAAAACACTGGGATCTCTGGATACTTTCAAAATTTGCCACGCCTGCAAAACTGAATCATAAAAAGATGTTAAACCTGTGACTTGTGCCTCTTCAAGTTTCAGCAAAAAAAATTGCTTACTATAACCCAACCTCCCTACCTTCTGTAAAAGCAATTTTGCAGTTTCATGCCATCTCAATCCATTTCCATACAAAAATCTTTGTGCAGTTTTTAGTCTAAAGGCCCCTATCCGGGAAGATAAATTAACAAGTCTCTGACCTCCCACACAAAGTGGGAGATATAGGGCAGCAGCTCTAATCCAATGATACCCTGACCAAAAAAAAAGTCCAGAATTATCTTCTGCACACTTGTAATCAGTGCCTTTGGTGGATTTAAAACCATAGCTTTATGCCAAAGCATAGAAGCAACCAAATTATTGATTACTAAGACACGTCCTCTATACGACATCTGAGGAAGCAACCATCTCCATTTAGAAATTTTTGCACATACCTTCTCCTTTACCCCTTCCCAATTCTTTTCTTGGAATTGTTGTGTGCCAAGGAAAACACCCAAAATCTTTATACCATTACTTCCCCACTTCAAACCACCAGGTAGACAAGGTATATTTTCCTCTCTCCACTGCCCCACTTTTAAAGCCTCACTTTTATCCCAATTAACCTTTGATGAAGAAGCCTTCTCATAACACTTCAAAGCCTTTATAATTATATGTATATCTTCTTCATTTTTCACAAAAATATTAAGATCATCTGCATAAGCCGATACAACTAAATGAGAATCAGTTATACAGCCTCGTAAACAAAAACCAGTCAAATGCTTTCTTAAAAAACACAAAAGAGGTTCAACAGATAGTGAATAAAGCTGTCCAGAAATAGGGCAGCCTTGCCTTATTCCCCTTTTTACTAGTATTGGTCGACTAAGGCCCCCTCCCACCTTGATCATACAAGAAGCATTACTATAAAGAAGACTCACCCATGCAATAAACTTTTCTCCAAACCCAAAAGCTTTGAACACAGAAAACAAAAATTCATGATCTATTCTGTCGAAGGCTTTCTCTTGATCTAGGGATAAAATTCCAACACGTTGGTTATACACATTACACACATCCATCACATCTCTCATTAAAAACAAATTATCCATTATAGTACGATCTGGAATGCAATAGGTCTGATCCATATGTACAAGTAAGCCTATATAAGGCTTTAACCTATTAGACAAGGCTCTAGAGAGAACTTTATAATCAGTACACAAAAGAGCAACAGGTCTCCAGTTCTTAAGTTCCATTAAATCTCCCTTTTTAGGAAGTAATGTTAGAACAGCTCTTCTACAGGAGGCTGGGAGTACATTGTCATCATACGAGCTCATTAAAACCTCATGCAAATCAGGTCCAATAACCGCCCAGAAATGCTTATAAAAGTCAATAGTGAGTCCATCTATTCCAGGTGCACGTCCAGATGCCAATTGATTAACAGCAATAGTAAGTTCTTCCAAACTTATTTCCTTATCCAGTTCAGCTTGTTCCGTTTCACAAAGCTGAGGAAGACCTTCTAAGATATCCTGAACATACTGCTCATCACATTGTTCCTTGTCATACAACTTTGTATAGAAGTCCATAGCGCATCTCCTCATTTCCGCTCCATCTGTTGTTACATGACCATCTGAACATTTTAGACATGACATGCGCTGATCCTTCACAGAAGTCTTCTCCAAGTTGAAAAAGAAAGTACTTGAGGCATCCATATCTTTTAATTGAATATATCGTGACCTCACAAGTGCACCTTTCACTTTTTCTTGCAACAAGGTCCTCAACTCCAACTTTTTTGCATGCAATTCATTATTATTTCCATAATAATCTCTTAGTCTCTTCTCCATTTAAAAAGTTATTTTCAATGCGTCTTATGGCCCGCTCAACCTCCTCTATAGCCTGTTTTAACATAACAGAAGAAAAAGAGGTATATTGTTGACAAAAAATTCTAATTTGAGCCTTCACAATTTCCCACCACTGATTTAAAGACTCAAATGAACTTTTTTTAACTTTCCACTTATCCCAAAAAATCTTAAAGTTCTCACAAAAAACATAATCTTGCAGTAGTTTGTTATTAAAATGCCACTGAGATCTATTAAATTCTTGCTTTAAGAGAAAAGTCACAATAATAAGATGATGATCAGAGAAACCAACTGGTCTAATAGAGCTATCAATTAACTTAGATTTTATTTGTCACAAGGGCTTAGATCTATCTAATCTGGCTGCACTCACTCTTCCATCCACAACCTTCACCCATGTATATTGTTTTACATTTGGAAATTTAATTCTCCATGCATCTATTAAACCAAAATGAAGTAATAACTTTTTAGGTTTTACTGGATTGTAAATGAGGCTCTTCGCTAATCCTATCAATATTGAAATCAACAGTACAATTCCAGTCTCCACCTAAAATAAAATAATCACAAACACTTTGTTCAAGGCTTTCCTTTATATTATTAAAAAAATCAATTCTTTCAGTCCCAATATTAGGTGCATAAATATTAATAAAACAATAAATTGAACCCTCTATATCAACTTTAACCATTAAACCTCGACCTTTAACTAACTCACAAGAATTTAAAATCTTCATTTTTAAACTATTAGAGAAAAGCACAGCTACCCCTCCACTAACATTACTCCCATGACTTTAAAAAAGTTGACCCCCCCCAAAATAAACCCCACTCAACTTCATCCTTTATAGTGCTATGTGTTTCCTGGAGAAAAATAACATCAAGTTTGTTCATATGGACTATCTCCTTCACCAATTCTCTCTTCTGCCTGTCCCTTCCACCATTTATGTTTAAAGATCCTACTCTTAAACTCCCCATAGAGAAAAAGAGAAAAAAGGACAGATAGAAAAATAAGAGATGCAAACTGTGCAACATGATCAAGACAGACATCACATATTTTTTCCTAAACCTTTCTTACATTTTCTAGTTTTACTTGCCTTGGAGACCTTTTTTAATGCAGTGACATGTTTCCTCAAACGGTACCTCTTCCTTTCATCCAACAAATCAAAACCGGCCATCTTTTGCAAAATTGCAACTGACCTAATACATTTTTCTGTCTCAGCAAAAAAATCCTCAACCTTAATAGACTGTCCAAAAGTTTCATCGAGAAAATTATTAATTTCCTCCAAAGAGTACAGATCTCTCGACCTGTTTACCCCATCAAAACTTTCTCCATCTGACTCGTCCTGTTCCATTTCTTCAGCATCACTTTCTACTTGATTTTTCTCAATTGACACACTTTCTACATCCTTCTGGTTATCTTCTACAACAACATCCTGCAAAACAGGCATACTTTTACCCATGTCCCTACTTGCATTTAATGTTTCTCCTGTATTTTCAACATCCTTTGAACTCCCTCCAGCTTTATCAACGAGAACTGGATGCTCTAAAAGCCCATCAGCTTTCTCATTTTCACTATTAGTCTCTACCACCTCATGAACCATACTTAACATTCGTTCACACTGAGAAACAGAATTGCTGCTGGAAGCTATAGCTCTTTGACCATCAACTTCATCAGGTTGTTCAATAGGTCTCTCTGCACGTTCCACTTGTTGTCTATGAGGGCAATTAAGACGCTTATGTCCCACATCCCCGCATTCAAAACATTTCATACTACCTGAACTAGCATACACAGTGTAGTATCCTCCTCCATGCTTTATCTTAAACTAAACATCCAAAGACTGTGTCGGAGCATCTAAAAACATAAACACTTGCCTCCTAAGCGAGATAATATGTTTTAAACGGGCATCTTTACAACCGAGAGTCACCGTCTTAAAACCGCTTTCAAATTTTCCAAACCTACGCAATTCCTGTTCAATCAATTCATTAGGAATAAAAGGTGGAACACCTGAAATAACTACTCTTGTTGAGGGAACAGATAATGGCGAAACTTGAACAAATATATCATCGACAAAACTCCACTTTCAATCAAAGTATAAACCAACCGTTCCTCTTTCAAAAAAACAACAGTAGCTTTATTCATCCGAGATGCATAAGATATATTGTCATGGCCAACCTGTTCGCCTACCGCAAGCAAAGCCTCTTCCATCGTGACCCCAGGATCCGTGATAAACCTAACCCCATGTCCAATGGACAACGGCGGCGTCACACCGGACGCCATTACCCGCAAACTTTCAAACAATACTACCAACACACTTCTCCACCGTAATCAGAAAAGAAAAAAACAATAAATGATGTCTTACCTGCCTTTCATACGTGTGAAAGAAGGAAAAAATCTCACCACAACTGTGTACCACAAACAAAGCAAGACGCTAGCTCTCCATCCACATCCACTCAAACCAACGGAAACCGGAAGCCGGATCGGAGAGAAACAAATAGCTCTAGTTTCACCTGAATTTAACCATAAAAGCAACTTAGACAAACTCTGTTATATTCTGGGAGAAAAGGAAAAGTGTATCCACCTGGCAGCGCAGTATGTGTCCTCCTGCCATCAAATGAGGGACAAAGGCTTATCCCCTTTCCATTTATAACTGCTCTCTGTATTCATTTAATCATTTATTTATTTTTTAATGATTCATTTTTTTTTACCTACATGTATAATATGGACATATGTGTTTCCTCATGATTTTATTTATCTGTATAATATATGTATTGCTTTGGCAACATTGTGATGCTACACAGTCATGCCAATAAAGCTAATTTGAATTGAGAGAGAGAGAGAGAGAGAGAGAGAGAGAGAGAGAGAGAGAGAGAGAGAGAGAGAGAGAGAGAGAGAGAGAGAGAGAGAGAGAGAGAGAGAGAGAGAGAGAGAGAGAAAGAGAAAAAAAAAAAACACCCAAAGGGCCGGGAAAACAAACCTCAACAATGAATTTTTAAATAATACATAGGCCTGTATCCTAGGGATGTGACAATATCTCCTTGACTCTTACTACCCACATAACTAATCATTTAACAAACTTAAATCTAGACTTATTTTTTTATTATTGAAATAGTTCTGTTTACCACATCAGCCAAGAAACATCTTGTTGAAAGTACTGTTTTGTCCTTGTTTGATTACGGTGATGTGAGATATAGAAGTGCATGTAAAGGTGTTCTGGAGTAATTAGATGTGTTATATTATGAGGCAGTTACACTAATTGCACTTTATAGTACACATCACTGTGAATTATACACTCTTTTGAGTTGAACAACGCACACAAGACAAGAAATTCAGTAGAATGTTTTTTATTCATAAAATTCTGTTTGGTTTACCTGAACATCCTCAAATGTTACGGAAACTGCATTTTAAAACAGAAATCTGCATTTAAATAATGCATTCCCGCAAATAATAACTACAGACGTCAAGAATCAAACTGCATTTTTATAACATGACTTGTTATAAACTAAAACTTAAAGTTTAGCTATTTGACCAAGTGTTACATTACAGTAGTTAAGATATTAGAAGCTCTTTTAACGAGTAGATGGGTGGCTCTTAAAAGAGCCTTTGGGGGTGTTTAACAGCCTCAGGCTGCTCTACTTGGAGCTGGTGTACTTGGTGACGGCCTTGGTGCCCTCAGACACGGCGTGTTTGGCCAGCTCCCCGGGCAGCAGCAGACGCACGGCGGTCTGGATCTCTCTGGAAGTGATGGTGGAGCGCTTGTTGTAGTGAGCGAGACGAGACGCTTCACCGGCGATGCGCTCGAAGATGTCGTTGACGAAAGAGTTCATGATCCCCATCGCCTTGGAAGAGATCCCGGTGTCGGGATGAACCTGCTTCATCACCTTGTAGATGTAGATAGCGTAGCTCTCCTTCCTGGTCTTTCTGCGCTTCTTTCCTCCCTTCCCCGCGGTCTTTGTGACGGCCTTCTTGGAGCCCTTCTTAGGCGCGGACTTCGCTGGTTCAGGCATGATGCTGCTGACGAGACAATGATTAGAAAGAGCCGCACAGAGCCGTTTATTCACTCACCTATGCTAATTTACACAGAGATGTGGAGGCTTCTGATTGCGTGTTTCCACAGACCACACCCATAAACTCGACCGTGATTGGACAACTGGAAGTACCTCGAGAGGAACGAGGGCCAATCACAGGCGGTGAAATGATAGCCCCGCCCATCGCTCCATGTTTGAGCGACATCAGCCCCCACCACTGAGCTTCCTCTGTTTTAATTCCCGCTCTTTTTTTCAATAACAAATGGGCCTAAAATATCATATAAACCCTTATAGACCGATTGAAATAATTTGTAGAAAAGAGCAATAATTATTAAACACTTTATTTTTCTCTGCTGTCCCGCCAATTTTACTTATGCTCTCTAACTTAAGTATCACCGCCATCTCATGTATTTTTATTTTTTTTATAAATAACTTAAATAAATAAAAAACAGCTAAACATAGCGAATCAGGACGCTGTATAATGCAAAAACACATGCTTTGATTGTGTGCCTCAAACACCTGACTTATACGAGCTCCAACATCAGGATCAGAATGAGTAAGAGCTTTATTAACAGGTGTGTTTTCAGATTCGAGGAACTTAGTAATACAAGCTTTTTCAAAAACTTAAAAATAAACATCAGTTTCTGGCTCAACGTTATGAAAACGCGTATATTCTCGGTACAACACACACACCAACATTAAACTAGTTTCAGTTTCTAAAACAGATTTATAAACTAGTATTGTGTATCGTTTCTTATTTCTATCTCCAGCATAAACCAGCAACATGAGCTCTTTCTGTGTCGGTGTGGGTGGCTCTTAAAAGAGCCGTTGGGTTTGTTCTGATTGAAGGCGTTTATCCTCCGAAGCCGTACAAGGTGCGTCCCTGTCGTTTGAGCGCGTACACGACGTCCATGGCGGTGACGGTCTTTCTCTTGGCGTGCTCGGTGTAGGTGACGGCGTCGCGGATAACGTTCTCCAGGAACACCTTCAACACCCCGCGGGTCTCCTCGTAGATCAGACCGGAGATGCGCTTGACGCCGCCGCGGCGCGCCAGACGACGAATGGCGGGTTTGGTGATTCCCTGGATGTTATCGCGCAGCACTTTCCGGTGACGCTTAGCGCCTCCTTTCCCGAGTCCTTTCCCGCCTTTGCCTCTTCCAGACATGATTCAGATGCTTCTTGTTTCAATCTAAGCGACGAATAAGAATAAGGCGCAAGTGCTCCAGGAAGGCCTTTTACAGTTGCTTACAGGACCTAACTGAAACCAGCTCCGCGTCACGTGGTTAACATTGAAATTCATATTTTAAAATTTTTATTTGGCTAAGATGATTTATTACATCATATATATATATATATATATATATATATATATATCCTTTCCCAAAATGTATCAATGTCAAACCTTAGACAGATGTAGTGCAGTATCCTCTCTCATCTAGTTACTTGATATTAAAGACATAAAAATATTTAATTATAAAATTGTACGCAAATAAAAGCAATCAGTTTTAGTGAAATATTAAAATTTAAATAATCATTCTTATTAATAAATGTATTATATTTTAGACAAAATTAAATCAAATATGTAATTGGGAAGTATGTAACAACAACTATATTGCCATTATATTTATTTTATGGTATTTATTCATTTTGGCATAACAGACAGTTCATGTAAATTTACCTATACAGAGATGCAAACAGGTAAAGGGGTAAAAAGGTGAGAACTGGGGGCATGATCCACAAGGATTTTTTTTTTTTATGTATATATATATTTGTTTTACATGCACATGTGTAGATAATTCCAGGTATTTAAAAAAAAAAAAAAAAAAATATATATATATATACACACACACACATTTTTTTTTTTTTATTACCTTAACTTGTAATTTTACATTAAAAAAAAAAAAACAACAACATATTTTTGCAACATTTTACAAAAATCAAGATTGAATATATTTGGTCAAAATCCCATGTTATAAAAGATGAAGTGCAGGCTATTTAAGACAATATTGGATGATTAGACCTAAAATGCAAAATGTTTGCCCTCTCTTCACCGTTCCCACATCTCAGACCTCAATTACAGAAAATATTACCCTTCATAGACAATTTAGTAAAGAGTAAAGAAAATACTATACAAAACTTGCTAGCAGTTACCAAGTGGTTATTAGCCTTACTTCTAAGCAAATCTCATAGGTCACCTATTTTGCTCTCAAAAAAAAAAAAAAAAGTTGTTGTTGGTGAGGAGTTTGCATCTATGCTATACTCAAATTGCACTGCAAAAATATTTGCCCTAAAATGCCATTATAACAAACAGCATGTTTGTAGCATGCCATCTCTATGCTACACTACCTGGCTGTTACGCGGTTCATGACAAATGCAAAGGGTGTTTAAAATGACAACTTTAAAAAAAAAAAATAAATAAATAAAAAAAAAAAAAAATATATATATATATATATATATATATATATATATATATATATATATATATACACTAAAAGAGTGTTTGCACTGTGCAAAAACTTTAATGAAGAACAGCAAGCAAAACAACAACAACACACTCAGAACTGAAGAGTGCTTGACGAGTCCAAAAGTGTGTCCTCCTGAATGTTTGTATGCGTGCGCAGCGCGATCTCGATCTCACAAACCAAAACAATAGACATGATTTTTTTCAGGTCACATGTAAAATCATATGAATTATTATGAAGATTACTAAACTGAATACGTATGGATGACAGTTGATTACAATAATATTTCAGTTTATTTCCATCATTAGTAACAGTTTCCTCTGTGAGGTAAATAAAGTTCATATTAGTCGTATATTAATAATACTTAATTAACTTTGTTATTGTAGTATTATTCACAAGTAAAAAAAAAAAAAAAAAAAATCACCATGTTTCCAAATTCTCTACCCCAGGTCCAAAAGAAATGTAAATAATGTCCAAACTGAAAACATTAAATACTTTTGTGATCTTATTTTCAAAAGAGAAATACTGTCATGGATGTTTTCAGAGCAGCGGTCACCTTTTTTCATTCTAATGGGAGAGATGGACTTTTATTTGTCTTTTGTTTATTATTATTTTGTGCTGTATTGTTGGTTACGGTGTTATTTCTGTTTCAAAAGCTAGCAATGAATAACACTTTAACATCTAAAGAGTGTTCATGTGATTTAATACATTGGGAAATTAATAAATGCATAATAATCGTCATAATCGTAAAACCGTGATTATTCCTCAGACAATAATCGTACCAGCAAAATCTATAATCGTTGCATCCCTAGTCATCATATCAATATTTTATTTTCCTAGTTGTCTATTCCGAGACTGCAAGGACTGTCTGGAGTCAAGGCCTACCAAAGGAAGGAACCACTTCTAGCCACTCCCTGCCAGACCGTCCATGCGAGAGAATCAGTGCTGATATCTGTGAAGTGAATGAGCAGCACTACTTAATAGTCGTGGACTATTTTTCAAGATATATCGACATAGCTCACCTTCAGGACTTGTCAGGGCAAACAACACGCGCTTGCTTAAAGAACATGTTTGCACGATGGGGCTGTCCTAACGTTCTCTTCACCGACGATGTACCGCAGTTTAGCGGAAGGGCTTTTAAAGACTTTGCAAGAGACTATGATTTCCAGCACTTTACTTCGAGCCCTTATTATGCCCAGTCAAATGGAGAAGCTGAGAGGGCAGTGCAAACAGCTAAGAAGATCCTGAAACAGTCTGACCCATTCACAGCTTTGATGAGCTTCCGAGCTGCACCCATTCAAGCTACAGGTGTAAGTCCCGCACAGCTTTTGATGGGTAGACAAATAAGAACCACAGTTCCCACGTTGGAGTCACACCTGCAGCCGGAGTGGCCCGATCTTCAGCAAGTGAGAGAGGCAGATCAAAAGGCCAAACGGAGCTATAGAAAGTATTACAACAAGAGGAACAGTGCCCGATCGTTGCCTGAGATTCCACCCGGTACCTCGGTGGCAGTGAAACTGGTTGATGAAAGAGAGAAATGATACTACGATAACATCACCGAAGAGGGGGAAAACTAGGTCTGGACGCGCCGTTACGATTCCACAGAGATACAGAGATTATGTGAAAATAAATTAGAAAAGGTGAAATTGAATATTGTTATAACCTACAGTTTCACTAGTTCAATGTAACAAATGTTAAGTAACTCATAAGGAGGGGTGATGTAGTATAAACAGTTTAGTGGTGTTTCTGCAATATGCCTCTTATCCCTTAGGTGGCGATAGAGGGTTTAATAAGGGAAGTTTTGTTATAGTCCTGGCACTAGTTGGGAGGCCTGTTGGTTTGTGCTGTCTGAGTAGTCACAAGTGTTCCTGTATGCTGAAACGATTTGATGTTAATAAATAGGAGACATTTACGAAATAAGTTGCTTTCTTGAAACATCAGACCTGTCTGTGCTGTCGTCCTGAGAGTCTGACTCTGAACAATCCTGGACAGTCGTATTTAAAAGCGTCTCCGGAGCCCCAGAATCAGACGCGCTGACAGAGTGATGGTCTGAATAAACACTTCAACCCTGCTACAGCTACAGATGCGTATGTTTGAGACATGTTTACCGTCTCAGATTTGAGACATATGGGCATATCTAGGTCATCAAAGATCAGGTTATAACAAAGATGTTTTGAGCTCTACGGTTGGTCTGCTTCATGACATGATAATATGAACTACAATATAATTTTGTTTTCAAGGACAAGAATAAATATTCATTAATTATTAGGGTTAAAATTCTGGCATCGGTATCGGCGAGTACTTGAACCCATGTACCGATCCGATACCATTTTTAAACAAGACCTATAGTTATGCGCGCTAGCTTTGCTTAACGCAGCAAATCGGAAATCAGTTCTTCTTCGCTGTTCAGAATGCAAACACAGGAAGTTGTGCTGTGTTGCCACACAAGCAACCACTATTTAGAGCAGCGAAGAAGAAATACAAACGTGGTAGCACATTACCAAATGTTTAATCACTCGCATATGCGACTAAATCTTCACCCTGGGCGACTAAATGATGTCTAATATTATCGTCCCTGTTTTGATTTCAGCAAATCCGTTCGAGCCAATGCAGACAACGTGATTAATATTCATGAATCCAGCAGCAAGTTAATCACTAGTGCCTTTTATATTGTTCTTAGTATAATTCATAGTATGATTATCTTATCAGTATTATTGATAGTTTTTCCCCATTTTTACAGAAACACTAAATGACCAAAAAAGCACCACCACCAGTCCTAAATTCAGTTAAAATTACTCGCCAGACTATCTATCTATCTATCTATGGTGAAGCACACCCAAAAATAATTGTATTAATTCATACAGGTCTAGTAGTACATACAGCTGTACCCAGATACACACCCAGGTATCGGATCAGTACTCGGTATCGGAATCAGTATCGGGAAGGGAAAAAGGCTATCGGAACATCTCTATTAATTATTCAAATTAATTTCTCAATTGCAGGTCAGGATGTCTGAGTTCGACTGACAATAGACTAATTAACAACCAGGTTTTCTTCCTTTTTTACATGAACAACTTTGGTATTTATCCAGAGTTATCCAGAGTCATGCTGGCAAGAGATATGAGTGGTTTTCTGCTTTTCTTGTACGTGTTGTTTGATGAGCACCTTATATGTCTTTAATTTTATCCAATAGATTCTGGTGTATGAAATCAATAAATAGTGCAGTATACTCTCTCTTTTATTTAACGTAAATATTGCTAATTTACCCAATATCAGGGTTAAATACACTGTTAAAAATTGTCCTGTTAAAAAACAGTAAATAACTGGCAGCTTGGTTGCCAGCAAGGAACTGTAAAATTAACAGTATCTTACTGTTGGGTAAAATTACAGTTGGTTACTGTTTAAATACTACAGTATACTATTTTATTTAACGTAAATATTGCAAATTTACCCAATATCAGAGTTAAATACCTTAAACACATTTTCACCATCATTTGTAGACCAAAAAAAAACAAAAAACAATGTTTTCAAATTGTGAATTTATATTTATACTTACAATACTTAACATAAAATCATGTTGAACTATGTTGTGGGTGAGGAATACAATCCTTCATGTATTTGCTTATTTAGGGAAAAACATAAGTAAAGATTTGTCTCTGCATTGAAATTATCCGTAAAATAAATAAATAAATAAATAAAATAATAATAATAATATTAATCTGTTAATATATCATGTGATAAATAAACTGGACTATTAAAACATTTAACATCTTTTTGTAAGAGTTTAATTTATTTTAAATATAAAAATAAAATTACAATTATGATATCTGTGTTAATAACTATACATGTTTATTAAGGTACATGCCACGCTTTGATGACTGTATTTAATATCATATTTAAAGCAGTCTGTACAGTATGCAGTACTGGAAAATGACATTCAGAGCTGTATTCAAATATCTATAATATCCATAAACATTAACATAAATCTTGCTGTAATCTTTATATGATGTTTATAGAAGGTGTTTCATTGTAATACTGTAGACATCTCTATTTCCGTCGGGTGGTGAGAGGTCTTTCTACAAAATAAATAATTGTACTGATCTTCTTTGCACTGTAATGATTCAGCTTGTTAGAGATCGATGTGAATCCTCAGGTTCTGTGATGTTCAAAACTCACCAGCTCTTCTCACACAGATGATCTGAAGAAGAATCACAGTAGGAGCAGCAAACACTGCGATCTCAACAATAATCACAATCACTGCAGGACAGAACAGAGAGAGAGAAGAGAAGGAATCTGTGAACCTGTGAATTGCTTATTAACAATGAACAATTATTGCCTTGATAGTTTCAGTGCATGCAAAGCCATTCCATACCTCTGATTAATAATCCAGCATTCATAGAGAACACAGTTTCTGATATGACAGCTGTATCTGTGGATCAATATTAGTTAAAACATAACGTGACATTAATAAGACATGCAAAGCTGAAGCTGAGCAGCTGAAGTCATCTCAGTGTTTGGGGTAATGATCCATTTATCTATATAGGCATTTTAGAGATGCAAGAACCATAGACATAAAGATTAATTTTATCCCCATTTGGCTAAACTGCATTATTTAATTATAAAAAGACTGATGAAGTGTGTCAGAGATCATGTACCTTGTGTTGAGTTTGAGCTGCTGACTGAATCCTTTAGACCTGCAGAAGATGAACGTTCAGGACAAAATTAATTATTATTATTATTATTATTATTATTTCCCCAGACATACAGTAACAGCTGTGAGTAAGAGTCAGGCAGCTGTAGCTCACACAAACAAGGAGGAGAAACACAGTCAGATATAAATGTATAAGTGTGAGGTGAGATGGTGTTTATTTGTCATGCATTAAATTTTAAATATTAGCCAATATTTAGCAGTTTTTAAAAAGGCACGTGTTTTCAGACATGTTTGTTATCTATTTAAAGTAATTAAGGTGTAGATGAGACAAGTGTATCTATGAAGGCATCACTGATGATCTTTGATAATGGAAGTAAAACTTTACTGAAAAACCCTTTTGATCAGAAACAGCGCTGATTACAATATAAACACATGAAGTTATTTATACATCATTTATATGAGACTGAAACACAGTGAGCTGCAGACCATGAACCTTCAGTTTGTCTATAAAGTGCAGTATTCAAACTTAAATCGTTATAATTCATGAACGCTTTGGAACACAGACCTAAGGTTGGTCTCTTTTTAAAGACAATCAGCAGAACAAAAATGAAAAAAAAAAAAAAAAAGTTATAGAAGTTTAAATTTACTGTAAAGAAAATGTACTTGTACTGTTTTTATTTTATATATTTTAATAAATATTTTACAAAATAGCTTTTAATCAAAAACTGATATAAAATTAAAGCCGTGTGTCTAAATAAGTAGCTTTTTTTGTGTGTGTTTTTCAAATTTGAAGTTAATAATAAGTAAATAAATTAAGGTTATGATGTAATTTTTAGGCGTTACACCACAAATAGCCACCGGGTGCCATTCAAACTCCATTTATGTCTTTTTTTGTCACAAATGTATACATTTATCTCTAAACATTACTTCTATCAAAAAATAACCACCAAATATGGAATCTGGAGACTCAGGTCTTTCCAACAATATTTATTTTGTCAAGATTATAAAAGTTTTGATTCTGAAAGACAGCAATACATTTTGTAATATGACACTAAGGGGAGGAGCCTGCTAGAATATTTTAAAGTACCCTTTCTATGGTGAGGCAACGTCCGATTTGAACTGAAACATGTGATAGGGAAAAAAAAAAAAAAATTTTGTGAGAAAGGTCAGAACTCCTGTTATATGTTTTGAGGTGCGCTCTTGTCATAAATCTTTTACTGTTCATAATAATTTTAATAACAAGCAGTGGTAAAATATCTATTTAGGAGTCTTAGACCTTTCCAACGATATATAGTTTGTCATGATTAGATTAGGATTTAATCGTAATATATTGAAGTAAACTTGTGACAGTTAAGGGCTTAAAGAAAATGTAGTTTCTTACCTGAATACTTGACAGTATATGTGGCTGAGGTCTTCAGCTGGTTTCTCTGTGTAACCTGACATCTCCACTCTCTGTTGTGATCTTCATTCAGGAGTGTTGTAGTCAGAGAGATGAGACACTGTTATTTAAAATGTTATTTTCAGTCTTGAGGTCAAACAGCATTTATAATAATAATAATAATAATAATAATAATAATAATCATCATCATTATTATTTTAAATGTTATTTTTAGTCTTGAGGTCAAACAGCATACAGGTGCTGGTCATATAATTAGAATATCATCAAAAAGTTGATTTATTTCACTAATTCCATTAAAAAAGTGAAACTTGTATATTACACACAGACTGATATATTTCAAATGTTTATTTCTTTTAATTTTGATGATTAGAGCTTACAGCTCATGAAAGTCTAAAATCAGTATCTCAAAATATTAGAATATTACTTAAGACCAATACAAAGAAAGGATTTTTAGAAATCTTGGCCAACTGAAAAGTATGAAAATGAAAAGTATGAGCATGTACAGCACTCAATACTTAGTTGGGGCTCCTTTTGCCTGAATTACTGCAGCAATGCGGCGTGGCATGGAGTCGATCAGTCTGTGGCACTGCTCAGGTGTTATGAGAGCCCAGGTTGCTCTGATAGTGGCCTTCAGCTCATCTGCATTGTTAGGTATGGTGTCTCTCATCTTCCTCTTGACAATACTCCACAGATTCTCTATTGGGTTAAGGTCAGGCGAGTTTGCCGGCCAATTAAGAACAGGGATACCATGGTCCTTAAACCAGATACTGGTTGCTTTTGGCAGTGTGGGCAGGTGCCAAGTCCTGCTGGAAAATGAAATCAGCTTTGCCCTGAAATGCGACACATGTCTTCGGAGGGAAGATGCTTGTTCGATATTCATATTAATCAAGGA
>NC_081161.1:48914171-48928673 GCF_012432095.1 Onychostoma macrolepis
AGGTTCTCATGTGTTGTTTAAGAGCGCGGCGCCGCGCGAGCGACAGACACTCATTGAAGTCAGTGTTTGAAAGCCTGTAAATCCGCTCCGAGAAATGGCAGAAACCGCTCCAGCTGCTGCCGCTCCGCCGGCCAAAGCGCCCAAGAAGAAGTCCGCCGCCAAAGCCAAGAAAGCAGGTCCAGGCGTCGGTGAGCTGATCGTCAAAGCCGTGTCCGCGTCCAAGGAGAGGAGCGGCGTGTCCCTCGCCGCGCTGAAGAAAGCTCTCGCCGCCGGCGGCTACGACGTGGAGAAGAACAACTCCCGCGTCAAGCTCGCCATCAAGAGCCTGGTGACTAAAGGCACCCTGCTGCAGGTCAAAGGGACCGGCGCCTCCGGCTCCTTCAAGATCAGCAAGAAGCAAGCCGAGACCAAGAAGAAAGCGGCTCCTAAAGCCAAGAAGCCCGCGGCCAAGAAACCCGCTGCTGCCAAGAAGCCCAAGAGCGCAGCGGCGAAGAAGCCCGCCGCGAAGAAATCGCCCAAGAAACCCGCCGCAGCCGCCGCTAAGAAGGCGACGAAGAGCCCCAAGAAGGCGAAGAAGCCAGCGGCGCCCAAGAAAGCAGCCAAGAGCCCCAAAAAGGCCAAGACTGCCAAACCCAAGACGGCGAAGCCTAAAGCTGCTAAACCTAAAGCTGCAAAGCCTAAAGCCGCTAAACCTAAAGCTGCTAAACCTAAAAAAGCAGCTCCCAAGAAGAAATAAACATCTTCTGTTTTATTCCCCAACGGCTCTTTTAAGAGCCACACACAAACTCTAAAGAAAGAGTAAAATACCTGCACTTTGACTCTAAATGGAAGTAAATTATTTATTTAGATTTTATGAGTTTACCTCGACTCACAATGTTTTACATATTGATTGCATTTAGAAAATGAAAAAAAAAAGTTGTTAACGTTTATTAATATGAACAGCTTAATGGATCATATATAAACGATTAGGTTAAAACAATATATTTGCTTTTTGTATTGATGTTTAAAACTTATTCAACCCGCCTTTCACAATTTATTTAATGCTGTCATGATGTGTTTGCAGCACACTCCGGCCGCCTGCTGTGGAGGCGTGGCTTTGGCGGTGGATGTTGGAGGGAAGTTCAGTGATTGGTTTAAAATCTTACAAAGCTCTAAACCAATGGGCGACTGGCTGGCTCGCTTAAAAGCAGAGTGGAACGTGCAGTTTTATCATTTCTGTTTTACGGTAATAATACAACACTTTGTGCTTGACAATGAGTGGCAGAGGAAAAACCGGCGGCAAAGCGAGAGCGAAGGCCAAGACTCGGTCGTCCAGGGCAGGGCTGCAGTTCCCCGTCGGTCGCGTTCACAGGCTTCTCCGCAAAGGTAACTACGGAGAGCGCGTCGGTGCCGGTGCTCCCGTCTATCTGGCGGCTGTGCTCGAGTATCTCACCGCTGAGATCCTGGAGCTGGCTGGAAACGCCGCGAGGGACAACAAGAAGACCCGCATCATCCCCCGTCACCTGCAGCTGGCGGTGCGCAACGACGAGGAGCTGAACAAACTCCTGGGCGGAGTGACCATCGCTCAGGGCGGCGTGCTGCCCAACATCCAGGCCGTGCTGCTGCCCAAGAAGACCGAGAAACCCGCCAAAGCCAAGTAAACGAGTCCGGTCTCCTTCAACACAAAGGCTCTTTTCAGAGCCACCCATTTCATCTGATAGAGAGCGCGTTTCTATTAAATTATTTAACTATATGCACTATTAAAGAACATAATTATCAACCAAATAAATGCGTGTTCATTTTGTCATTTGTGACTAAATGCAATGAACTATTTTACACAACCATTTAAAATAAAGGAGGAATGCATATCTCATATCAAATAAAACCATGTTAATAGGAAATCTGTAAAGTGTGTTTGTGGCATAAAAACTTGGACTCTGTGGTAAATGGAGTGATGAAATGAAGTTGTCTGCTGTTTTGCTGTACAGATAAATTATGCTTAATATATATGCACCATCGGGATCTCAACAAAAAGAGGATGAATATTTGCAGATACCTGCTTTTAATAGGTCTTGTATTTATGAAAATAACTTTACAAGTGGTTTTGTGGTTGGTGTTTTGAATAAAGATCTTACCAACAAATGTTCAGAACTTTATGGAATTCAAAAATCTTCTCATAATTGGCTTTGATGATGCGTCTAAAGCTTGTGATAGAGTTAATCATAGAAAGTTGTTCAGTAAACTGCGACAAATCGGCCTACACCTAATACCATAGAATTGTGACAATTGTAATGCAGAGTATGCAGATAAAGTGAGGTAATTGTGTCTCGGGTGCATTTAGAGTAATTAATGGAGTGCAGCAAGGAGGTCTACTTTCACCAGCGCTTTTTAATGTCTATAATTAATTTTCAGAAGAATGAAGTGACTGTGAGACTGGATGAATGAATGGTAAAACCATAATCAATCACTGAATGCTGGTTTTTCTCCGAGTAGTGTTGTTTCTCAGCAGCTGCTAAATATATGTTCTGATTATGGGATTAGATATGATGTGCAACAAAATACTAAAAACAGTGCTGCCGTGATATGCAGAGACCTTAATATCCCAGATTTTTATTTCTGAGGGCAAGTATTAAATGTGTGATGAAGCAAAAATAAATAAGTAAACAAATAAATAAAAGGAGACATGTAATTAACAATGTGATGATGATGATATGTAAAGGGAGTGTCATATATTATACGCTATCAGTCACCTGTCAGGAAGTCTTTTATTTGTTGTTGTTGTTGTTTGTTATTGTGCTGTTTTGTATTTTGTGTTTTGATGACAGACCTTGATTCTGGAAATAAAGTTGAATTAATAAATAAATGAATGATGTTAAAAGTACTAAACAGAACAAAGCGTTTAAAAAGAGAAGCTGCGCAGTCATTGGCTAGCAGTCATGAGCAGACGTCACACATCAGCCAATCACAAGCCAGACCCCTATGACATCATAAGCTCGTGACCCTATGAGGGTTTAAAAGCAGACGCGGAACAGAGAGCAGTATATTCTCTACGTACTCGGAGCAGAGGAAGAGGTTAATCTTCGCGATGGCAAGAACCAAGCAGACGGCTCGTAAATCCACCGGCGGCAAAGCCCCGAGGAAGCAGCTCGCTACTAAAGCCGCCCGGAAGAGCGCCCCAGCCACCGGCGGCGTCAAGAAGCCCCACCGTTACAGGCCCGGGACCGTGGCTCTCCGAGAGATCCGCCGTTATCAGAAGTCCACCGAGCTGCTGATCCGCAAACTGCCTTTCCAGCGCTTGGTGCGAGAAATCGCGCAGGATTTCAAGACGGACCTGCGCTTCCAGAGCTCCGCCGTCATGGCCCTGCAGGAGGCCAGCGAGGCTTATTTGGTCGGTCTGTTTGAGGACACCAACCTGTGCGCCATCCACGCCAAGAGAGTCACCATCATGCCCAAAGACATCCAGCTGGCGCGCCGCATCCGCGGAGAGCGCGCTTAAACCCGCCGCTGCAGCCGCACCCCAAAGGCTCTTTTAAGAGCCACCGACACCGCACTGAACGAGACCGTTTCCACTGTACTGATGACTATAACAGATAGGAAGTTATCTTGCACTTTGTGTTCATTTTTCTGCGTTATCAGTAGGGGTGTGCTATACTGCAAATGTTGGTATCGATCCGATACTTGTCATTTAAAATAAAACATAATTGAAATGACCAACAACAATTTAAAATAACAATGCTAATGTTGATGTGACGACTAAATTCACCTTTAAGCGGCGTGGATATTATTTGCCTTTCTAAAAGGACTTTGCAGTCAGAAGAGCCCAGAACATGAAAGTAATGCACAGTTTCATGTAAAATATTTTCCTCCCATAGAAAAGAGTTATTAAAATAATTAGCATGGCTTAATAAATTAAGAACGTAATATTAAAAGACAAAACTCTGTATACACCTTATTAATGTTGCAACTAGATATAGGCCTACAAGTCAGCATGTGCCCAGAATATGAAAGCAACTTTCAAAGTTTCCACATTATGCATTTTCCTCCCAAAACCATTATAAGCCTATATCAGTTATACAGTGGTATTGTGGCTTTTTGAGAATTTTGAGAGCCTGATGAAATCGGTATAAATACGTGTTTAATGCTGCAAAATACACTTGATGTTACAGTCACTGCCCTTGCTGTCCAGAATAAAAGAGAGCATCCCGATCGAGTGAAGGATTTGTGGAAACTGTGGATCCTAATTATTGATCCAACATTTGCCTCACATTTCAGGTGAAGGATAACCCACTCTTACCTCTGAGACAGTGTTATGATCTATATGACATTATTTTTATTGTGAGTATTAGGCTTATCATTATTGCTGATCACTGTTGTTGTGGTATGATATTGTAATATTTACCATTACATAATCAGAGGAGCATAGAAACATTTATGAAAGTGTCACCCACAATACAATAGCAAAATATATAAATATGTAGTATTTTTATGTTACATTAATCAGTGTCTAGCACACCTTCCTAAGGAAAGGATATGGACCAGAAGACATTGCAATTACATAGTATTTAGACAGACTTAAAGAAGTTCCAGATCCATACTTAAGCTCTTATTATTTCAGTTATTTTGCCTTTAAAGGAACACTCCACTTTTTTTGGAAATAGGCTCATTCTCCAACTCCCCCAGAGTTAATAAGTTGAGTTTTACCGTTTTTGAATCCATTCAGCCGATCTCCGGGTCTGGCGATAGCACTTTTAGCATAGCTTAGCATAGATCATTGAATCCGATTAGACCAGTAGCATCGCGTTCAAAAATGACCAAAGAGTTTCGATAGTTTTCCTATTTAAAACTTGACTCTTCTGTAGTTATATCGTGTACTAAGACCGGCAGAAAATGAAAAGTTGCGATTTTCTAGTCCGATTTTGTTAGGAACTATACTCTTATTCCGGCATAATAATCAAGGAACTTTGCTGCCTTAACATGGCCGCAGCAGGCGCAGTGATATTACGCAGCGCCTGAAAGTAGTCCCCAGCTAGGTAACTAGTTATAATATAGCTGGGGACTACTTTCAGGCGCTGCGTAATATCACTGCGCCTGCTGCCGTGTTACGACCGTCTAGGGGTCGGTCGCAGCAGAAAGGGAAAGGAGAGTCTTATGCCAGAGAGAACAATGATTAACAAGCTTTTATTTTGAAAAAGTAAGGGTTTAGCATCAGGGGAAGGAGCCTGTCCTCCAACAAAAAACGACCCTATAGGTCGTTTGTGCAAGCCCTTATTACGACCTATATTTACGTTTTAAAGTTAAGCGCCCTCTAGCACGCGTAAAAATAATGACAGTCTCGTGTTGCGTCTGTCGTCATGAAATGACGTATGACTGTCATTGCCAATCAAATGCGTGTTTATTTAAATGCAATATGTGGACTTTTTACACCGATCTCACAGTATTCGTACATATTTTACTAGGTGGCTAATTCATACGAATGACCACACCTAACCCTACCCCTAAACCTACCCCTTACAGGAATCATGCAAAATCATGATTTTTAGTGCACATTTTATGAGCGTGTGCATTCTCTGGGATCGAACCCATGATCGCATGATCACGTAATTACATATCGTCGTATAACGCAATGCTCTACCAACCGAGCTACACGAAACCCAAACTATGACGCAGATAAAAGAGTACAAAACATTAATATGAAAATGTCCTTTTGCCGATAAAGGCGCAATTGTAGCATACGCTCTGATGGGTCGTATTTCAGGGATTTGGACAAACGACCTATACGGGCGTATTGGTTGGAGGACAGGTTGGGGGAAGACAAGGCCAAAATAAACAAAAATAACTCTTATTAAACCTCTATCTTCCCTAAATCGAAATGAAAGAAAAATAAAATACAATCACAACTTACCTAACTCCCTTTCCCAAAAACAATATAATAAAGACATTTATACAGAAATAAAATGGCATCTATCCCCCTACGTCCCTTATCACAAATTCTTACAACCTATTTCAAAAGCTATCTATAAGTTATCAGTTAACAATTCACAATCAGAAGTAACGAATAACAACGGAGCAGAAACACACACAACTGCGCGACACTACGGTACAACGTGAACGACGAGAAGTACTATAGCACAAGAGGCCTCGATCAGCATTTTAGGGGAATCCTTTATCCAAGTCAGGCAAGGATAAGAACCAATCGCCACCTCCATCCAATTAACTCCAAGAACCGCCTTCCTGAAAACAAATATAGACATACACAAAAAGAACACAAGAGGGCAGCAAAGAAACAACAGACAAATGACTGAAGGTCATAACAGCCGCGTCAAAGTTCCTTGATTATTACGCCGGAAAGAGAGTATAGTTCCTAATCATATCGGCCTAGAAAATCGTAACTTTTCATTTTCCACGGTCTTAGTACACGATATAACTACAGAAGAGTCAAGTTTTAAATAGGAAAACTATCGAAACTCTTTGGTCATTTTTGAACGCGATGCTACTGGTCTAATCGGATTCAATGATCTATGCTAAGCTATGCTAAAAGTGCTATCGCCAGACCCGGAGATCGGCTGAATGGATTCAAAAACGGTAAAACTCAACTTATTAACTCTGGGGGAGTTGGAGAATGAGCCTATTTCCAAAAAAAGTGGAGTGTTCCTTTAATGTAGCCTAAATAAACACGTGCAAACAATATACTTGCTCTTGTGAATTTATTTTGATGTTAATTACATTTACTTACAAATGCATCATCATCATGTAACATATGCTATGTTACTATAAAACTCTTACGACAAACATATCTTCTAATATCTTCAATTGTTGTGTATGTAGCCACAGCGGACATGTATTACATGACTTCACTTGGACCCACCCTTACAAAAAATAACTGCAGTACGTTGAAATACAACTGGACAATTGCAGTATAATGAAGTATATAACTGCAGTTCATTAAAGTTCAAGAGCAGTAAAACTGAAGTACAATGAAGTGCAACATTTGCTGTATAATGAAGTACAGATACAATATAACTGCAGTTCAGTGATACGCTGAAATGCAGGTGAAGATTTCAGATGCAAAAACTTCTAAGTCTGTCTGATTACATTTATTTAATTGTATTCATTTTTTATGAGCATTTTTTAAAATAAAGCTCCTATGATTAGGTTCAGTAATTTCACTTTAATGGCAATGAGGTTCTTTTCATTGCCAATAAAGTCTTCTTGTATAGGCCCTGTGCTGCAGTTATGCTGTATTGTGCAACATGTAGCAAGTGCTGTGGTTACAGTAGACTTGGCAAGTGTTTTTTTTGGCAATTTTATTTTTTTTTGTAACTTAGACTTCCTATAAAATATTCGTACAAAAATATTTGCCTATGGAATATTTCACCCGCGTAGATTAATAACCCGCACGTGAGATCTTTCTTCGCGCCAAAAGTCGTTGTCCTGACAACGAGGCTCGCGAGCAGCGGATTATTGTAACAGACAGTAAATCAGCGTCTTTTCCGTAGTGTCTACTGCAGGATGGATATAAAGTTGTAAAATACGTTTTGGTTTGACAACATCGTTCATATGTGAACTACCACAATTAAAGCACAAAGACATAACAACATTACACCCGGAGACCTTTCACAAGTGCGACAAAAGAGAAGAAACGCTTTCCGGAAGAAGTTCATCAGGCGAGACTAGTCATCCAGTTTAGCGGTGAGTATAATGTCTAATGTCCTCATATATCTTTAGTTATAAGTTTAGAGAGATGTAAAAAGACTTGACTGATATCTTATTGAACCCGCTGAGATGAGAAGAAGCTGAGAGGAAACACGCTTCAGAGCTGATCACAGAACACACACAACTGAAGTCTGAGAGGAAGACAAAACAACTGATTCAATGCTGTTTCACTACACTTTTACTATAATAAAACAAATTATAATTATATTATAAAATCTAATCTAATAAAACATCCAACTACTGACAACCCTGTGTATAGATTTAATTCTGCTAAGGCTCAGCTATGGCGTTAAAAGTGGGACAAAACTGCGCAAGCGCATGAACACAGCCCGCGTGCGAATTACTATGTGTTATTATACACTGTAAAAAATAAATATTTTTTTACAGTTTTTGCCAATAAATTTTACAGTGTTTTCCCTGTTTTTTTAAATTACAGAAATGTTTTAATAAAATTAAAAAAAAAAACTGTTTATTGACATGTGTAACGTAATTTAACAGAGAAACTTTGTATAAATGGAATACAGTATATATCTGTTTTTAAACATATTTTCAATGATAATTTTAACGAAACTAACTGTAAAAATAAAGTGATTTTTTTATTAACCTGCTGGCCTCTTTTAACACGTGAAATACTGTAACAACTGTGTTAATTTCTGACACCCCTTAGCTTGTCACAGATGATCAGAGATCTGTTAGCAATAGGGATATCCTAGTTAAAAGTATATCTATCGACTTGTGTTAAGCAGGCCTCTTCTTTTTTTTTGTTTTTAAAACCAGTCTTAAAACCCATCTTTTCTCTTTGGCTTTTGACACCTAAGATGTCGACTTTATTTGCTTGTTTTAATTTGTTACTTTGAATGCTTTTATTGTGTGCGTATTAATTGTACTTATGTTTATTTTTCTGTACAGCACTTTGGACAACACTTTAGTTGTTGTAAAGTGCTTAACAAATAAAGTTGGTATGGTATGGTAAGTTTAGCTGTTTTAAAAAAAGACCGTTGCAATTTAAATAATAAGCTACGAAAACCAATGCAAAAGACAAATCACCAACCTCTGTGTTCAGCAAATCATTTTCACGGCAATAATTATCTAAGCCAATCAGAATTGACACCTCTGCTACGTTGGTGGCGCACGCAGAAAGAAGAGCGCGACATGATGAAGAGTGTAGACGGCGGCGCGCTGGTGAACTATTCTGCTGTTTTCGAGGAAGCAACAGTTGTGAGAGGTAACGTCGAAAATATTTACTGACACATTCAAAAATTCAACGCAATACTGACATAGCTAGAGTATACATTAAGATTGACGACCGAAAACAAAACAACTAATGTATGTCAGATGTTACATTAGCTAGGTTGCAGATGCATTTTAGCTTTGTGTTAACATTACCTGAACGCAATTTAACGTTGCATTTTTAAGAACATGATCTTTGCGTTGGCTTGTATTTTTGTGGCCGTGACTGTGTGGCACGTGGCTGGCTAACTAAAAAAGTTAGCTAACTAAAGTTGACCACTGCTAGCAACAGCTTTCAAATATGCTGCGCACGTAAGCGCATTAACTGGTCCAAAACATCGTCAAAATTATTAGAAAAAGATAATTGTTTGGCTTAAAGTGATAAGTCAACGTTGACTTTGGTTTCAAATGGTACACTAACAGCAGTCTCTAGCAAAAGCATCCACGATTCTCAAAAAAAAAAAAAATGTCAGCAAATTTAGTGTAATTGATATACAGCTAAAATGACATAAGGAAAATACTGGTAGTGTGGTGCTCGATGGTCACATTGTAAAGGTTTAAGAAACAAACACACTTTATTTCAATTTGTAAAGGCTTAACACTGAGTGACTGTTTCAGAAATGCCTAAATTACTGATTTTTTTGTGACTGAATCTGAGACTCAATTAAATAAAGAAAATCAATGTTGCTGTGTTACAATTTATTGTAATGTAATTTTGCACAAATATTATGCAAACTAATTTTTTTTATTTATTTTTTTTTATTTTTCAGTTTTTTGATTCAATACCAGGAATTGGAACAATAGCTATCTGGAACTTCTGGAACTGAGATCAGTCAGAAGCCTTCAAGCTCAAACATTAAGTAAGTTTGCAATATGGCAAGTGTTCTAAATGCTTTCACATGTCCTATATGTGGCATTTCTATGGAAACAGTGAAAGGGTATGTAAATCATCAAAAATTACACACAAATGAAGCACATGGTGAATATGCCTGTTGTGTAATTGGGTGCAAATCAAAGTTTACCAAGTATAATTCCTTTAAAAGTCTGTTATGTTGCGCCACCACAAGCGGTCATCCGTGTCACAATGTGAAACCGTACAGGGTCCACTGAAATGTGAAAAGCCACATTGCCAGAAACAATGCATTGATCTAAAAGATATTTTAGATCATTTAAATAAAAAATAAAAGCAGTTTCTAAAATAGCATCATTGTGTGTCGCCGTCACGGCTGGTTAGGACATGGTGTAACATTTCCTTTATGATCTATGGAGATGTTGACACTGGCAGCAGATTTTAAGACTGGTTGTTGGAACGCATCACAGCCATTGTAGGCACCGTTGCTTAATGGGAGATACTTGTTCACCCCAAAATAAAATTGTCATCGTTTACTTGCACTCATGTTGTTCTAAACCTGTATGAATTTCTTCTTTTGAACAGAGATATTTTGAAGAATGTTTGTAACCAAACAGTTGATGGACCCCATTGACTTCTAAAGTATTTTTTTTCCATACTATTGAAGTCAATGGGGTCCATCAACAGTTTGGTTACAAACAAATCTTCAAAGTATCTTTTGTGTTCAACAGAAGAAATAAATGTGTACAGGTTTGTAACAACAAAGTTAAGTAAATGATCACAACTTTATTTTGGGGTGAACTATACCTTTAGATATGTCTGTCACCTCTCTAGCTCAAGTTAAATACTTTTTATATGGCTCATCAGAATTGCTGATTATGAAAAATGTTTGTAGCACTATATTCAAGTGTATTTCTGTCTTCACAGATGCCTTTTCCGGATAAATCCAGATAGGGGGACCAAAGTGGAGAAGCAACAATCTAAAAAACAGCAGTCCATAAATCCTACGGTTCTTTCTTTGATTACAAACATTGCAGACTTTGAATGGCGAGTAGACATCTCACATGCCAGCTTCTTTCTGTTTCATACATTTCCATTTAGTTTATAGACTATTCTGTAATGTGTAAAGGGTTCATTCTGCTTGTATTTTGTGGCTGACTGTTATCTTGAGTGAGTTGCAGCGTTTTAACCACACGTTTTAAATTGTGTACATTTCAAAGTACAGGGTTAAAAAAAAGCTCACAGTAAAGACCAGAAGTTTTAACCAGTGGGGAGAACCAGTTTCATAAAAAAAAAATGTGTGTGTATATATATAAAATGCTGCTAAACGATGCTTTGTTAAATGTTGATCACAGGATGTATTTGCAGATAACAAATAAAACAAAATTAAGATTACTGGTGTTTTTTTTATTATTAAAGCAAATCTTAGTTATTTTTGCAGTTTAAACTGCTTAAAGTTGAACTTAAAGTTAAGTAAATGATCACAACTTTATTTTAGGGTGAACTATACCTTTAGATATGTCTGTCACCTCTCTAGCTCAAGTTAAATACTTTTTATATGGCTCATCAGAATTGCTGATTATGATCTTTTAAACTTTTTTTTTATCATTCTTTAAATAATTTTTCTGTGTTTGAATATTTTAACAATGTATGTTAAAATGAAAAGATTTCATGGTATTATAAGGATATTTTTGTGTAGAATAACAGTAATAAACCGTAATTATAGGAAAAGAAATTACCATTTTTTTTACAGTGTTATCTGTACTTAAAACTTTTTTTAAAGACAATTTTCTGTGTTTTAGAGGTGTATGACTGTATTTTAACAATTAATTTATGTTAAAATTAAAAGATTTAATGGTTTTATAAGGATATTTTTGTGTAGAATAACAGTAATAAACCGTAATTATCGGATACGAAATTACCGTTTTTTTACTGTTTTTTTTCCTGATAGTATTTTTCTGTTTTTTAACAGACATTTTCTGGCGCCCCTGCTGCCAGAAAATTACAGTTTTTTTACGGGTTTTTTTTTTACAGTGTAGGTTAATGTAGCAGTAACTGTATTTTAAGTGGTTTTTCGTCATCTTTATTTACAAGGATTTCGTTTGACCTGTGTTTTTGATGGATGGATATTCTCAGCTGTTTGTTATAAGCAGATCTGTAGAAATCAGTCATGTCATTGTCCAGCTCAGTTCAGTTCTCAATAGCATCAGTACATCGTTTATAATAATGGAATAAACTAAATTATACTGAATACAGTGCATGTGTTTGTTTGTTTGTTTCTAGGAGAGCATCAACCCCTAATTGACATGAGGAATAAATCATTGAAAAGTGTTCAGCGTACGGTGTACCGCTCTTTGCAGCAGAAGAAGCTTTAGGAAAGAGGAGAAGAGAGAAAGTGAAAAGGCTCTCAGCAGATGTTGGTGAGACTTTATTTCTGGAAATGCTTTTAAAGGTCACTCACATTCTAGTTAGCCACAAATGTAAACCTGATTTTAGATGAGATTAATAACTCCAGCTACTTGTAGGCCGACAGTCCTGTATATTTCACACTAAATTGTGATGCAGCCTGAATCATAATCACATCATGTTAATTTGTTGGCGAGAGGAGAACTGATCCATAAACTAAACATACTCTCTCCCGAGGGTTTTTTTCTCCATTCTGTCACCTGACAGAGTTTGGGTTCCTTGCCGCTGTCGACTTTTGGCGTGCTTATTTGGGGACTAATAATATTCAGCAGTATTATTGATCTGACTCCACAGACACTATTGATGAGGACTGAACTGAGGTGGATGATGACGCCACTGCTATCTAGATGCACTGAAATTATTTTATATTTGATGATTTTTATACAGTTAATCGAAATTAACTGAGTCAACACTGATTTCAACTGAACAATGACACGTTTTACTGTTTAGAGCTGCTTCACAGCAGACGTGAATTCAGTTTGCATCATTATATTTATTTTTATCACTGTAAAGCAGCTTTGAAACAATCTGTATTGTATAAAGCGCTATATAAATAATGGTGACTTGACTTAAATTGGTTAAAATCTTCAAAAAAAAGTGCATGAAACAGGCAACCTGAATAAACACAAAATACAGTTTATTAATGGTAACTGTATTTGCCTTTGTTTTATGTTCATCTTCTTAGGAATATCTGACAATATTTAGTGCTGGATATACTCAAAAACATAATAAATCAGGATTTTTTCCCCAGCACTGTACACCAGCATTTATGTGCGGTAGTGTGACATTAATGTGTGGAAATGGACATTTTATCAGTGTGTGATTGCTATTTTCAGGAAAATGCACTGGTAACGACTAAAAAAAGACGACCAAAAATATAATTCAACAGAGGATGATGGCTGGTGAATCAAGCACTCAAATAACGGTGAGCAGTAATCTACTTCATTTAATTGATCTTTTATTAACTATTATCTTTATAGTTTATAAGTAAGGGATAATCAACGGCTAGCTGTGCATTAAACGATCTGAATGCACGACGTGGAGGCGAAGTGGTTGCCTCCCGTTTATGTCATGGTCATGTGCCAGCATTCACATATTAAAGATGTTAATAATATTTGTGCTGCAATATTTGACCGGAACGATAAAAATGACGGTTATTTTCGTCTGTATTACTATTCAACTGTAACTGTATGTTACTATGGTCACCAGTGTTTATAGGAAGCGCATTAATATAGAACGTGATTAAACTGACCTGGAACTACCTGCAGTTCAACACCTGCCAGCCAATCAGAATCCAGTATTCAGACAGACCATGGCATAATACATAATAACTGCTATTGTATTTCAGAAACTAAGACCTGTGCTGGAGAAATCAAGCGTATAAGTCCTCTGTCGTCTCAGCCATGGAAGAGATCTTCAGACATGAAGAGATCGAGGAGTTAAATGAAGTCAAAGAGTTAAAAGAAGATCTACAACATTAGTGTCAATTCAGCATGAAAACAGAGAGAGAGCTGAGGCAGTGGAAAGATAATGAAATCTAGTTATAACAGCAATTATTCTCAGTGTTTAACATAAGCTCTCAACAATTTTTTTTTTTTTGTGGACTCTCTGATTCTCTTTGATTGACTGGAAGGTGTGCATTAAAACAGTGAATGCAGATAATTACAATCAGTTCAATCGCTATTTTAAATCAATGCGCTGCTTGTACTGTAGCACACACATAGAGTCAGAGCGCTAGATCTAAAGACCTGTAACCAAACAAACTAATCTAAATTAACTAAATTAACTAAATTTACTTAGTTTTACGCTTCCAGTCAAATTGTGTACTCCACAAACATTAAAGGACTAGTTCACCCAAAAATGAAGATTCTGTCATTAATTACTCATCCTCATGTCGTTCCAAACCCGTAATACCTTTGTTCAAAAGTCAAAGCGTCCACCAAATACATAAATGCACATGTTATGTAGATATGATCTCATAAATCCCCTTTGTCAAATTAACATATTAAAATATTAATTTAAATGCGAAACGAAAGGCAGACATGCTCGGGGAGGGCTATGCAATATGTGACGCAAAACTGGTTTCAGTTAGGTCCTGTAAGCAACTGTAAAAGGCCTCCCTGGAGCACTTGCGCCTTATTCTTATTCATCGCTTAGATTGAAACAAGAAGCATCTGAATCATGTCTGGAAGAGGCAAAGGCGGGAAAGGACTCGGAAAGGAGGCGCTAAGCGTCACCGGAAAGTGCTGCGCGATAACATCCAG
>NC_081161.1:48928773-48958902 GCF_012432095.1 Onychostoma macrolepis
AGTGCCAGTTCCCATATGATTACATCACATTTTGTTGGTGTAATCTATAGATTGCTCCTGCTGACTATAACCAGCCTCTTATGAAGACTTCAGATGACCAGCACCTGAGATGATGCCAGCCCTTGAGAGGACTTCAGATGAAGCTGACTCTGACTCTGACTCTGAATAAACATACAAAACTGCAAAATTTTCCTTGAATTGTAATCAACATGATCAAATCACGTAACCATTGCTTTAATTTATTCATTGTTTCTGAACTCATGACATTACTTAACTGCATGATTTGTATAGCCTAATTTTAGAACATTTCTGCCATATGAGCATTACTTTGACACAGTTACACCTGTTACTCTTATTTGTAATGTAGAAACATTCATTTTCTGTAAAGCTGCTTTGAAACAATGTTTGTAATAAAAAGTGATATACAAATAAATGTGAATTGAACAAAACTTGATGCATCATTTTTTCTCCTCTCCTTGTCAGTATACTGGCAGAGACTGGAGCGCTCCCATGCAGCACAGCAAACTATAGTGGCGACTGTTCAAGGACAGCATGCGTTATAGTATGTAAATAAGTGCATAACAAAAGTTAACATACATCAAATATATGATTAAATGGGTAAAAATGTTTTAAGTTATTTTAAATTTGAATATACTACAAATATATATTTATATATTAATAATGGAGGGCTGCACAAGAATCAAAAACATTAAAAGAGATTAATTCCCACTTAATCTTAAAATATCTTCACTTATTTGGAATACATTTTTAAAGACAACAAACTTAACATTCACCATCCCACATAGCAATTTTTCTCTGGCCCAGCTCCGGCCCACACAATCAGCTTTTGCTTGGCCCACATACCGCAATGACTTACGGTCCTAGTGTGGACCAGGTCTGGATTCCAGACAAGGGCCACACATGGGCCAGAACTGGCCCAAGTCTCAGCCAAGTTAATTACCCATAACTGGCCCTGAATTGAGCCAGTTATGGCCCATGTGTGGCCCTTGTCTGGAATCCAGACCTGGTCCACACTAGGACCGTAAGTCATTGCGGTATGTGGGCCAAGCAAAAGCTGATTGTGTGGGCCAGAGGTGGGCCAGATAAAAATTGCTATGTGGGATCTGAGGTTCTGTATGACCATAGCTGGCCCTGTTCTGGTCCTATGTGCTGGATCAGATGGGTTCCACATGTCAGCCTCCACAAAACCATAACCAAGCCACTTGATACACACCCCTCCTAGATGAATAGTCACAACAACGACAATATTCTGAACAAATATTTAATCATGTTTAATCAGCAAACCAATTTGAATGAATCTCACACCTAACATACATCATTGTCAGTTCACACTTTCACAAAAACTATAAAAACATGCTTATTTGTTTTGCTTGGTCAGTGTGTTCACCCTGTTGGTGTATGGCAGTGTGAATTGGCTTTTAGGTGCTTTGGAATACAAAACAAAAAACAGTAAATAAATATATATTTGTTTAATGTTCACACAATTAACACACAATTCTTAAATAAGGTAGTTTCTCTATTTTTGCAGTATTCAAGTGTTCATGTCCCTGAATAATATCTGCATGAACCTAAGTCTGAAGAGTACACATAATATCTAGTAGACAGCAATCCTTGTGAGTGAGAAGTCTGGTGTGGAGGCTGGATCTTGAACTGACTTCTGTCCAGGTTATCCGTCTTCACGAACTGCCCTGAAATACAATTCAAACAAACAATGTAGTGTGAGGCTCTTACATTCCTACATGCCTCGGTGGTGAAGTGTGCAGAAAATTCTGCTGGACTGAAATTTAGTCTCTGGTGAACCGTCTTCAAGAGTGCAAATAATATTTTACGTTTTAAGTATCTTTCAGGCTCGCGTGAGGTTTCCACGAGCAACAAAGTCTGCTTGAACAAAAATTTCACTACATTTAAAGTTTAGAAAATAATATACAGACCGTTACAGTTTGAAGTGAGGTGCGTTCACAGTACTGGTTCTGTCTTACCGTTATACATTTTAATTTCAAAGAACTTTTTTATTATCATCTGTGTCTTTTTTTTAAAATTATGATTGACCCCTCTGTAGGTTGTTGTGTATGAAGTGTCCTCAGAGCAGAGTTAAACAAGATGGCCTTGTAGGACATACAGGAACCCAGACAGCAACATAGTGTCGGCCCAGATCCGGCCCACATCTGGCCCGTGAAATCCATGCGGGCCAGATGTGGGCGGATCTGGGCCGACACTGCTTGCTGTCTGGGAAATATTTGATATTTATTTGATATATTTTTTGAATATTCGACAAACTTTTGAATGTTTGAGGTTTTACTTACTAGTCAGATGGTTCATGGCGCTTTGGAGATGTTCTTCGACAGGAGATCTGCTCCGCTCCAGCTCTGCAGCACAGCCATCAGCATGGAAGAATAGGAACAATATGTCACATAGCCAACAAATGTAGTATTCAATGTCAGGATTATTAGAAATAAACACACTACAGCAGAGGTGAAATGCAATAATAATAATATACAAAACATACAAAAATCTTAAGATACCAGAATTCATATTTTTAGGTTTTACAGATGCATGATGATATAGTTGAAATATACTGTGAAAAATTCATATAAAGTTATTTAATAAGATTTCTCAGATCACCTGTGTTTCCTGTATCTCTGTCAGCAGCTCACATTACAATTTTTTTTGTAACTTCCCCTGTTTTAGGTATTTTATTCTGACGCTCCTGAAATCATAGTACAATTTATCAATATTTGTTTGCAATGAAAGTTCAAAACGTGTTTGAAATAGTTTCAGCCCATTAGTTCATGTAAGTGACGTCACCGATTGACCCCACAGTGCATACTTTTAGGTTAAATTAATTAGCTTATAGTGACTTCCATTTATCTATTGACAAAGTATCAGCAAAACATTTACAAAACTATCAAAGCCGCTCATCTACACATAAAAGGTGCTTAAAAGCTCAAACGTTCATTAATAAGAGCTCAAATGTATAAGTTGCCTTACCTCTAATTGTTAGCCTCTATAGTTAACGGTTGTGATGCTAATTTTTTGAAGACACTATACCACTCCTGTAAAGTAAAGATTCAACAGAAACGTGTCAGTAACATGTAAGAAAGTGTCAGGAACAGTTGTATGTATTATTTGTGTAACTTTAGGGACTAAACTTACCTGAAAGCGAGACACCCCTCGCTGCAGACTGTAGCGCGGTGACGTCAGGTATCTACGTCAGGTATATGTTTACCGCGCATGCGCAAAGTGACGTATGGTATGTCTATGACACGCATGCGCATTGCGTGTGTAATTTGCATTACGTGGTGACGGTAGGTGTTTTTGCGTCGTGCGTGACGTAACACGTCATAAAATGTATGCGCATACTTAACAGAATAATTTAATAAAATGTAAAAGTATTAAGAACCCTAAGGTGGATAAAAATAAAACAATAAAATGTAATACAGCACTTATCCATGATTTTAACCATGTCTCATCTCAGGTCAAATGATACGGAATTACAGAGTTTATTCTGTAATATCTGTGTAGTATTCATATAAAGTTATTTAATAAGATTTCTCAGATCACCTGTGTTTCCTGTATCTCTGTCAGCAGCTCACATTACAAATTTTTTGTAACTTCCCTGTTTTAGGTATTTTATTCTGACGCTCCTGAAATCATAGTACAATTTATCAATATTTGTTTGCAATGAAAGTTCAAAACGTGTTTGAAATAGTTTCAGCCCATTAGTTCATGTAAGTGACGTCACCGATTGACCCCACAGTGCATACTTTTAGGTTAAATTAATTAGCTTATAGTGACTTCCATTTATCTATTGACAAAGTATCAGCAAAACATTTACAAAACTATCAAAGCCGCTCATCTACACATAAAAGGTGCTTAAAAGCTCAAACGTTCATTAATAAGAGCTCAAATGTATAAGTTGCCTTACCTCTAATTGTTAGCCTCTATAGTTAACGGTTGTGATGCTAATTTTTTGAAGACACTATACCACTCCTGTAAAGTAAAGATTCAACAGAAACGTGTCAGTAACATGTAAGAAAGTGTCAGGAACAGTTGTATGTATTATTTGTGTAACTTTAGGGACTAAACTTACCTGAAAGCGAGACACCCCTCGCTGCAGACTGTAGCGCGGTGACGTCAGGTATCTACGTCAGGTATATGTTTACCGCGCATGCGCAAAGTGACGTATGGTATGTCTATGACACGCATGCGCATTGCGTGTGTAATTTGCATTACGTGGTGACGGTAGGTGTTTTTGCGTCGTGCGTGACGTAACACGTCATAAAAACGTATGCGCATACTTAACAGAATAATTTAATAAAATGTAAAAGTATTAAGAACCCTAAGGTGGATAAAAATAAAACAATAAAATGTAATACAGCACTTATCCATGATTTTAACCATGTCTCATCTCAGGTCAAATGATACGGAATTACAGAGTTTATTCTGTAATATCTGTGTAGTATTTTATTTACAATTTATTAACATTCTGTTGCACTTCACTTCACTGTGTATATTGTAATATTACCCTTTAACGGCGCCTTATATATTTCTTATTAGGCTAGTCAACATTACAAAATCAGTCGTCAGCTCTAGTGGCGCAGATGGTAAAACGTGTGATTTTCACATTGTGATGCGATCGACTCAGGCTCGAATCCGCCTTTTAGCAAAGTTTTTTCTCCCTTTTCAAATTTCAAATCACATCAAAAAAGCATTTTTTTTTCAATCAAAATTAAGGAAATAATCAGGTGATATCCATTTAATAATTTGAATTAAAATTATAATTTACACTCAATACGTTATTATTGCATAACGTTTTTGTTTTAATGTTTTATAATGTACTACAATACTGAGGTACAGGTAATTACCACTGTTTGCAATAAGTAGTTTAAATAGCAGAAACTCCTGCTATCACTTAGTGCAAATAGCTGCTGCCTTTCTTATTTTAATCTGTCCTCTGTCATGGTTCTTGTTTATTTATTTATTTTGGATAATTTTGGACATTTTCCTTTTGCATTGGCAATTCTGCATGTGAAATATTTAAGCCAATAAAGTAGTTTTAAATTCAATTGACTACATACAGTATATTTTCAGTGTCTGCATCCCATTTTATGCATGGTGCCTCCAAAAAAACCAAACTGATAACAGTGATATTTTTTTAAATTATTATTTCAAAGAACAAAACAGAAAGTATAATTGTATATACAAATATAGATTAAGACTATAGACTATAAACATGACACAGGAGAAAGAAAAAAATAGCATCTGCTCATTCTGAAATTCACCTCCATCACTGATAAATCAATCAACCGAGCAGTAGCCCTCAAATTCTTTGAATGAATAAAACCCACACAGGACTCCCCTCCTGTCAGTCCTGACATATCTAGGTGTGCAGTCTTTAAATACAGTATCTCACTGCACCGTAGGCACTGGGTCTGTGAATACGACACCTGGCACTCCTGTCTGTATTGTGCAGAAAATGCACTCCAGTTCACATCACCTAATTTACATAAAATAACAAACAATATTAAATCATTTTGAGGAAAGGCAAAAGAGCCATACAAGGAAAATATTTTAAATGTATTTTTAAATATTATAGGATGGTGTTACAAAAAAGAGTGTTGTTTGCTTTGTCTGTAAAGTACCTAAGAGATTTAATTTATAATCATCATTAACTAACTAAATTAAAAAAGTTTGTCAAGTCAAAATTTAGGTTGGCTTGGCTTGAGAAAGCATAGCCTAAAACAATTTGAAAGTTTTACAGTTGAGGGCAATACAGTCTATCAGGAAAAAAAAAAACAGATAGTTGAGATGAGACAGACAGAAAGATGAGAAGAGAGACAGACACTCAACTACTTTTTACAGTATTCACTACATGTTAAGGAGTTAAAGAACTATCTGTCTAGACATATGAAGTGGGCCTCTTCTCTGAATTTCGTCTCACTGATAATGTCCCTAAAAAGTCATATGAACATGAAGGTAAATTTAAGAGGTAACACTTTACAATAATGCCGAGTTCACACTGCACGATTTTAGCCCGATTTTTCACTCGCCGACAGGTTTTGATAAATCGCCGACAAATGCCCGACATCGGAGGCAAATCGGAGCTCGTTCACGCGAGTGACAATCGCGCAGTGTGAATTACCAAAGACACGATCTGAGAGAATCGCCGACGCCTGTGAGATATTTGGCATGCTAAATATCTGGAGCTGTCGGCGATTCACAATCACTGTGTGCAATGATTTCTGACTGAAAACTACATCACGATGACCTTCAGCCAATGAGAGACAAAGATACAGAGCAGAGGGAAGTTCTGTGAGGAGTTATCATATCAATATTTTAATTTGTACAATTATATCATACAGAAACAAGCACAAACGCTTGACCAGCCGCAACATCATAATGCCGAGTTCACACTGCACGATTTTCAAACTTGTCGGATCGCTGTTGTTTTCACACTGCGTGACTATCTGGGGTAGCATTCAGTCGGTGCTGTGTTCACACTGAACGATGGATCGGCGACAGGGGCTTTCACATTGCACGATTTCACAATAGGAAGAATCGCCGACAACTCTGTCTGATCCGCAAATACCTTTCACAACAAAACACACGCGAGAAGTGATAAGGAAATAACGCGAGAACCTGCGTGTGTCATACCGTTGCTCTTAAGCGAGACTGAAAGTATTAAAAAAATATAGCCTGCAAATTGTCTGTGCGCTGATTTCCAGCTACAAAAACAGATTGCAGGAGGGAGATGCAGGGAACAGGGATTGTGTTCTGCAAAGAGTGGTAAATAATAATTTTGCAGTAAATGTTATGCTGATGTTGCGGCTGGTCAAGCGTTTGTGCTCGTTTATGTATGATATAATTGTACATATTAAAATATTGATATGATAACTCCTCACAGAACTTCCCTCTGCCCTGTATCTTTGTCTCTCATTGGCTGAAGGTCATCGTGATGTAGTTTTCAGTCAGAAATCATTGCACACAGCGTGATTGTGAATCGCCGACAGCTCCAGATATTTAGCATGCCAAATATTTCACGGGCGTCGGCGACGTGTCGGCGATTCTCTCAGATCGTGTCTTTGGTAATTCACACTGCACGATTGTCACTCGCGTGAACGAGCTCCGATTTGCCTCCGATGTCGGGCATTTGTCGGCGATTTATCAAAACCTGTCGGCGAGTGAAAAATCGGGCTAAAATCGTGCAGTGTGAACTCGGCATAACAGTTACTGCAAATTATTATTTACCACTCTGCAGAACACAATCCCTGTTCCCTGCATCTCTCTCCTGCATAATCTGTTTTTGTTTTTGTAGCTGGAAATCAGCACACAGACCATTTGAGGGCTATATTGTTTTAATACTTCCAGTCTCGCTCGAGAACAACGGGCTGACGCACGCAGGTTCTCGCGTTATTTACTTATCACTGCTCGCGTGTGTTTTGTTGTGAAACGTAGTTTGTGGATCAGACAGAGTTGTCGGCGATTCTTCCTATTGTGAAATCGTGCAATGTGAAACCCCTGTCGCCGATCCATCGTTCAGTGTGAACACAGCAGCGGCTGAATGCTACCCCAGATAGTCACGCAGTGTGAAAACAACAGCGATCCGACGAGTTTGAAAATCGTGCAGTGTGAACTCGGCATAAGGTGTCATTTGTTAACACTAGTTAATGTATTAATTTACATGAACTAACAATGAACAATAAATTTGTTACAGTATCTATTAATTTTTGATAATGTTAATGCAAAAGATGACAAATATGAGACACATACATACATACACACACACACACACACACACATATATATATATATATATATATATATATAAATGTATGTATGTATGTATGTATTTATTTATTTATTTTTTTGCAATGCATGCAATTCATTACTTTATTAATATAAGTATTTCTGCTCTATTTTAATACATCTTTAAAGGCTAATTTTAGGCGAAATAAGACTTTTAAAGAGCAGCAGCAGAATCCCTGTCACGTCGAATACTAACACATATCATAAAACAAGTCATAAATGTTTGAAATCGCACACATTTGCAATGACACTCTCTGTGATTATGACCAAAGCATCCTTACAATTAAAAGCCAACACAAACGCACATTTTTAAGAAAACAAAAGTAAGTAAATGTTCTGGAAGTGAATGAACCATTATCAAACCTGCATATTTACGGTAAATACATAGGTAATGTAGGTACGTAACGTCACCGCGCTAATGCGCCTGCGTTTTATAGATATACCATACGTCACTTAGCGCATGCGCGGTAAACACATACGTGACGTAGGTACCTGACGTCACCGCGATACAGTCTGCAGCGAGGAGTACTTGCTGAAAGCAGTGAAAAGAGCAGAGAGACAGCTTCTCGCTACTTGTCAGTTGAGTGAGTTGACACCGTTACCATGGTAACCTCCTCCGCTTCAGTTTCAATGTGATTTGAATGCTCAACGCGCACGCTCATTGGCCGTCCACACGAACGCGGTTATTTTCAAAACAGCAGCTTTTTCTATGCAGTTTGGCCGTTTGTCCTCACGCAAACACTGCAGCAGGTCACTGAAACTGAACATTTTGAAAACTCCTGCCAGGGTGAATATTTAAAAAAGCTCCGGTTGCAGTGTTATCGTGTAGACAGCTAAACCGGAGTTTTTGGCTTGTGACGTCAGAGCCTGCGCTGTTATCTCCGCCTACTGGAAACTTTGTCAGGCTTCTGATTGGCCAACATGGCCTAAAACACATCAAAGTTACGCATTTACATAAATAGTACAAAAGTCAAATAAAATGTCCTGAAATTTCATCATGTATTGTTTAGTAGGCCTACATCAAACTGTAAATTGAATGAGAATATGAAAGCAGTGAATGCAAAACATTGTTTGAAGTCAGTTATATAGGCTAAATAAAACATCAGGATATACTATAATATAACATATAATATAATATCATATGGGGCATGAATATAATTTCACATGCAAACACAATTAAACACACAATATGAGCTTTATGTTATGCATTTTAAAAATATATTTTCAAAATGTATTTCAATATATTTAACAGTGTTTCACATATATGTGAATACATTACCTTTCTGTATGGGAAAACATTGGAATATTTTAGTCAAAAATATTTGAAATGGATTTTAAATGTGGGTCAAGATCGGCAATACTTATGTGGCCCACATATCTACATTTGACATCTGGCCCATGTCTTGTGTGCCGTCTTAAACCCGGTACCACCTCTGCCAAACCCGGGCCATGTTTGGCCCACATGCTGTATGCCAGTGCCGGATGAATGCCAGCTGTGCCAGATGCATGCCAAGTCTGGGCCAAATTTGTTTGCTGACTGGGATGAGATTATTAAAACGACAATGAACATTAAGATATGATTGCACTTGACTAACATACAAGTTGTTAGAAAAAACACACACACATAATTATATTTATGCAGAGAGGCTGAAGTTACCTTGGTAAAATACCACCTTGTTGTTTATATAGCAAACATGGACTTTTACCATGGTAACGTCAGCCTAAAATATGTTAACATGGCAGGTAAGGATAGCTGACCACATTAATCCTCAAATATTAGTGAATTTTATCTTTTAAAAACAACACTGATACAGCTACATATACTACGTATACATTATTTTATAAATAATGTAAATAAAGTATTTTATTGTCTACTAATTACCAAAAATCACAGTTCTGTCTCTCTAACTCAATGCATTCCAATCGCCCGCTATTAACTTCCTGGAACTATTGAGGTCTACGTGAATCACGTGACGATCAAGCGTTTTGAACTTCCGTTGTCGCAACTCTGTCTCTCTATGGCTCTGGTCTAGTCTAAGGAGGACTGTTCTTGTTGCCTAGCAACTGTGACAGCTGCCATTTACAAGCGGCAGTAACTTCTGTAAGTGGACTTTTTTTATTCAGCAGCAAAAAACTAAACAGGGTTGTGTAATTCCAGCCTGGTCTCATGTTCATACGTAGGTATTAATACGTAACATTTACAAACACAAAATGTAAATTTTGTATGTTTTTATTGATGTTAAAATGTACAATTGAGATGTATTTCAACGTTTAAAACATTCAAATCGATACGTATTTTTAGGTAAAAAATGTAAAAATATATATGTATCTTTTATATCATTAAGATATTCGAACCAATGCATTTTTATCATTTTATCTATAAGTGATTTAGACTTTTAGACCCCTTAACCTACCCCCAAGCCTAAACCTACCCATTTTACAGTGAATATGCATTTTGAATTTGTAAAGAACGCGTCAGTCAGCGCGGGCTCTGCTGTTTACGGTGGCTGGACTCGCTGCTCGAGATGGAGATGAAGATCGTTGAATAAAGGCTTGGATTTGGGTCTGTTCCTCGCAGTTGTATGGATTCTGAAGATCTGGATTACAGCGCATGAATGAAATCGTTTCATTTCGTAATTATGTTGCGGTTTTGGTGTTTTTTTATAGTTCTGTTGTCAGTCACAGCATGTCAGAGAAAAGGTCTTTTGTGTCCCATGTCAAACAAAGTACATGACAAGTAAAGGTTAAACAATTTCAAATGTTATTTATTTTAAGGTTTAAAGCAAAGTCTTGTTTAACATTATGTAGGCCTATAATTGGAAACGAGCTGGCAGCAGAAATCGCACAACAAAACTAAATGTTATCATTTCGTATTAAGTAAACGAGTAAACAATTTAATGATGCATTTGAAAACAAGATAATTGATATGACAACTAAAAACAACTAATAATAAAATTAATGCTGCAATTTCAATATTCATAAGGATTTATGCGTCACCAATGCGTCAGTTTTGTACGTTTAATTGCTGAAAATACGTAAGTATTTGTACGTTTAGAGGCTGAAAATATGTAAGTATTGTACATTTTAGTGCCTGTAAAAATTTAAGTAAATGTACGTTTTATAGAACCACATTTTACGTAAAATACGTACAAATTATCATGAGATCATGTTGGTAATTCAGTAATTAAATGTCAAAAACTAACAATTCAAGCTCCATAGTTATTTTCATTTTCTTTTAACAAATAACATCTATGGCAGCTCTCTTCACGCACTGTTGCTATGCGACAGGAGCGGCAATTGGGAACACCTGGTGGCACAGTTAAGAAATCCTGTGAAGGCTAGAATCGAAGCATCCTCCGAAGGATGCAGCCTTTGAATTGGGATGCAGCTATAATAGAAACTTCCAGACAGGTGTGCTGAGGCACATTGGAGCTAAATTCTGCAGGACAGTTGCGCTCCAGGACCGTTGTTTCTGGATCCTTTGGGTGTATGTGACCTTTGCTGTTCTTACGCCAGCAGCGAGGTTGTTCCTGGCTTCCTCAATGCTGTTCAATGCAAATCATCTCGTGTTTTGAGGAGGGAGCCAACCTCTGCAATAAACCAAGGCTTCTTGTTTGGGGGTACTGTTCTTTTTCTGAAGGCTGCAGCATTGTTTTCACCACTGCTCCTGGAGAGTGCCCGGCCTGAGGAGTTCATCTCCAATCCCACTCAAACACACCAGAACCAGTCTGACAGAAAGTAACTCTCCAGGACCTCTGTTCTAGATCTATATGGCCCTAAGATGTGGCAGCAATTTTGAACATATTCTGATCATTGTGATCAAAAAAAGTCCTCCTGAGTTTGCCTCCATAGCCTCCTTCAGATGACTCTCGTTTCTGAAGTGGTGGTATAAAAGCAATAACGTAACAGCAGAGTCTTCAGAACTTTGAGGTGGGAGAAGGCTCTGTGAGCGTCCCATTTTTATATACAACAATATACTACACCTTTATACCACAGTGTAGAGCAGACCAAAATAAACATAACAAAATCTTGCTCTAGCCAGACAAGCAAAGTTGGCAACTAAAGTCCACTCTACGCTCCAAGGAAGTTGTTACTTTTACCATCTTGACGCAGAAACCAGGACCTGTCCTAGCTCCGCTGACTTCACCTAGGTGGTCTGCATCACCGCCAGTTTCACCATGGTTACTGGGTCCACCGAAGTCCCCTGCTTTGCCAGAATTTTAGGGCGGTCCAACTCTGCTGGTTCCACAGAGGGCTTATTTTCCGCTGGCTCCTCCATGGGAGTCTCCCTCTCCACCGTGGTCCTTTCCTCTGTTGGCTCCTCCTTGGGGTCTCCAGGTTTGCTGTGGTCACTTCCTCTGCCATGATTGTCTCCTCCTGGATCAACCAAGGTCTTCTGATCCACCGTGGTCATCTCTTCTGACGGCTCCTCTGTGATGATTCCCTGCTCCGTCAATGCACATTCTCCCAAATTGAACTGTTTTCTGTAAAGCGCCAGGCTGTGCCAACTGGAGGGAATGGTAATTCCACACGCTGTTTTGGTTCGTTGAGTTCTTTCATTAGCTACCTTTTTTTAGTCCCACGTGTCTTTGGTTGTTTAAGTTTCTGATTTTTTCATTGATCATTTGCACTTGTTTTCATATACATCTTTGCCTCAGCTTTCTCCTTGCTTTCCAACCAACCCGTGACTGTGGAGAAAATAACAGAACAGAATCTGTGTATTGATGCAAAGCCACAGAGCGGCAAAGTTTACAGGCACTACACCCCCATGAGCTTTGTCTTTGTTATGACTTTTTGTTATTGCATGCAAACAATGTCGGGGGTGATAAACACTGACAAAATGTAAGGGAAAATGGATAGAAAACTACAGCAACTCTCCATTAAAAGCAGCAATGCAACATAATTTGTTTTTATACAGATAAAGCATTGTAACATGCACTGCAAAAACAAAATCTGCAGAGAAATGGACTTAATTTTCTGCCAGGACATTGGATCTCATTCACTAATAATTTAATTTTGTAAATTATTTCACATTAGTACGTACAAAATAATTATTGCGAAAGAAGTGAATGGTAATGTCACGAACTCAGCCTCTGTGGCTCCCTCCTATCGCCACCATAGGGAACCATCACCTGAGTATTAAACATCATGAACTCCATTTCCCATATATTCCGTACCTGTGGCTGATTACGGGCACAGGTGTTTCTCATCACCCTCACCTTTATAAGCTGTTCTCCCTATCACCTCATTGTGAAAAACAGTTGAGCATGTACTACTCCATTGTAGGAAATATAGCAATGAGAGACGTCATCTTATTCTATCATTGAAGAAAGTAAAACATCATGACTTTACTTTATCAGGCTTATTAAGGGAAACAGCTAGTAAGATATATGATGATATTATTAAATTTGTGAAAGAAAGTAAATTGTATAAAAGAATATAGCGTTTTGATTGTTTTTTTGTTTATTTATTATGGTTCATTTTCCAGTTTGTTTATTTGTTTTGCTTGGTTTTTATGTTCATTTATATTTAGTATAAAAGCAAATATCATGATCCATACTCCATTCCAGGTGGTGGCGGTAATGCACCAATAAGCTAGGTTGCCAACCGCCAATAAACACCAAAGAAGTAGAAGAAGACCTCATTGTGAAGTCTTGTCTTGCCATGAAAACATTTCTGAGCGTTTACCCTGTGTTTGATTCCCTGTGTATGACCTGGACTAGTTACTGGACTCTGATTCTTTGCTGCCTGCCGACTTTGATTTAACCTGCTTCGTTACTTGATTATCCTGAGTGTTTTCTGCCTGCCCTGATCCTTAGCCTGAACTCTGACTTTGATTCTGCGCTGTCTACGTTGTGTTTGAAGCCTGTGATTGAACTTTGCCTGTTTGTCTTGTATTCTGTATTAATAAAGCTGCACATGGATCCTAACGCCACTGACTCCTCGTTACAGGTAATGTATTTGGTGTCAAATACTACACACACACACACACACAGGGGCAGGTGGGGGTATGGGTGTGTGTACTTGTTTATGCTACTGTTGGATTACAAATTTGTAAAATGTTAAATCTAGGTTCCAATGTATCAGTATACAAACTGAAGTAGTTATATATATTGTATTTAGCATTTATGGTGAAGATGATGACATCAGATGAACGATATGTGATATACAAAGTTTGTAGCAAGAGGTTTCTGTCAGTTCCTGTTCTCTTATTGTAAGTCAAATGAGCCAGATGATGAAGACTCTCACCTTTTGTTTGTAATGGTTTGGTGCCCCTGCCCCAATCTTTGGGCAGTTAGGCTGATTGGATTAGGAGTGGTTAAATGGGGCAGGTTGCTATACCTGAATACTTCATTTGCATGCTGAGGAGGGGGGAGGGAGAATGAGTAAATGATGGTTATCTGAAAGTGTAACAATTCAAACTGGTTTTATGTAAGGGGTAAGTTTAGGCTTAGAACATATTATTTGGTCAGTATAAAAGTAATAAAAGTCTACGGAAAGTCCCCACATTTCAAAGAAACATACATATGTGCGTGGGTGCATGCATATAGAAGCTGTTATATCAATTTTATCTTTAAAATGTAGTGAAGTAGAAGCCAACAAATATTTATATTAAAGGACAATGTGTTCAAGTTTCTCATTAATTACAACATAGACGTGTTCTTGGATACAAAACACCTCTAGAAACTGTTTATGAATACTCCATTTAACTGAAAGCGTGAAAAGAAAAGTTCAGTCCTTTTAAAACTTGTTTTGCTACACTGAAAGTAGACCTTGAGCACAAAATGAATGCTGCAAATTCACAAAAAAAAAAAAAATTAAAAGTCCCAGAACTTGAAAACTGGAAGTTAAGAAAAGTTCAAATGCTCAAACCCTTAAACATTTAAATGTTATTTCACAGCATAAAGAGAGCATTTAACTTGAGATGAATAAAACACTTGCTACCTTGACTAAGAATATGTTAGGCCTTTATTTATTTTGGTTCATTTTCCAGTTTGTTTATTTGTTTTGCTTGGTTTTTATGTTCATTTATATTTAGTATAAAAGCAAATATCATGATCCATACTCCATTCCAGGTGGTGGCGGTAATGCACCAATAAGCTAGGTTGCCAACCGCCAATAAACACCAAAGAAGTAGAAGAAGACCTCATTGTGAAGTCTTGTCTTGCCATGAAAACATTTCTGAGCGTTTACCCTGTGTTTGATTCCCTGTGTATGACCTGGACTAGTTACTGGACTCTGATTCTTTGCTGCCTGCCGACTTTGATTTAACCTGCTTCGTTACTTGATTATCCTGAGTGTTTTCTGCCTGCCCTGATCCTTAGCCTGAACTCTGACTTTGATTCTGCGCTGTCTACGTTGTGTTTGAAGCCCGTGATTGAACTTTGCCTGTTTGTCTTGTATTCTGTATTAATAAAGCTGCACATGGATCCTAACGCCACTGACTCCTCGTTACAGGTAATGTATTTGGTGTCAAATACTACACACACACACACACACACAGGGGCAGGTGGGGGTATGGGTGTGTGTACTTGTTTATGCTACTGTTGGATTACAAATTTGTAAAATGTTAAATCTAGGTTCCAATGTATCAGTATACAAACTGAAGTAGTTATATATATTGTATTTAGCATTTATGGTGAAGATGATGACATCAGATGAACGATATGTGATATACAAAGTTTGTAGCAAGAGGTTTCTGTCAGTTCCTGTTCTCTTATTGTAAGTCAAATGAGCCAGATGATGAAGACTCTCACCTTTTGTTTGTAATGGCTCTTGGTGCCCCTGCCCCAATCTTTGGGCAGTTAGGCTGATTGGATTAGGAGTGGTTAAATGGGGCAGGTTGCTATACCTGAATACTTCATTTGCATGCTGAGGAGGGGGGAGGGAGAATGAGTAAATGATGGTTATCTGAAAGTGTAACAATTCAAACTGGTTTTATGTAAGGGGTAAGTTTAGGCTTAGAACATATTATTTGGTCAGTATAAAAGTAATAAAAGTCTACGGAAAGTCCCCACATTTCAAAGAAACATACATATGTGCGTGGGTGCATGCATATAGAAGCTGTTATATCAATTTTATCTTTAAAATGTAGTGAAGTAGAAGCCAACAAATATTTATATTAAAGGACAATGTGTTCAAGTTTCTCATTAATTACAACATAGACGTGTTCTTGGATACAAAACACCTCTAGAAACTGTTTATGAATACTCCATTTAACTGAAAGCGTGAAAAGAAAAGTTCAGTCCTTTTAAAACTTGTTTTGCTACACTGAAAGTAGACCTTGAGCACAAAATGAATGCTGCAAATTCACAAAAAAAAAAAAAATTAAAAGTCCCAGAACTTGAAAACTGGAAGTTAAGAAAAGTTCAAATGCTCAAACCCTTAAACATTTAAATGTTATTTCACAGCATAAAGAGAGCATTTAACTTGAGATGAATAAAACACTTGCTACCTTGACTAAGAATATGTTAGGCCTTTATTTATTTTGTGTAACATACATTTCAAATAATGTAAACATCAAATGTTTATGAATTAGTTGAATCAAGTTGTCACACTTCAAGGGAAGCACAGGAACCAGAAACAAGGAGACGAAGAATTTCACAATACTAGAGTTTACTATTCAAACAGGAACACAGGTCACAGGCAGGGTAGACGCTCAAAGACCGACAAAGATGAACTGAATGGACTGGGGCTTATAATGACAGGATAATGAGGGAACTAAGGGGACACACCTGAAATCAAATTAACAATCAGACAGGGGAAAAACTGGGTCACAGGGAACACATGGGGAGCAAAAACACAACAAAACAGTCCAGGGGCGTGACAAGTATGAACCAAAGCACAAATGTTTTGACAAAACAAACAGTTACTTTACATGTTAATGCTAAACCAAAGTGATACTCCAGAGCTGTGATTCCTGCATGAGGGGGGTGGGGAGAAAGAAGAAAAAAAAAAAGAAACCCCCCACACACACACACACACACGTTTACTTAGCTATCTAAATGGGGACATTCCATAGGTGTAATGGTTTTTATACTGTACAAACTGTATTTTCTATTGGTACAAATTTGTCCCCAAAATATGGTTAAGTAGGCACAGGTGCACACACACACACACACACACACACACACACACACACACACACACACGCGTGCACACACAAACTAGTGCTACTGAATGACAGTCAAAACGTCTCAGGTTATGAATGTAACCATGGTTCCCCGAGGGAACGAGACGCTGCGTCGGAAACTCTTTGGGAACGCCCCTGTTTTCCCACACTCTGAAACACGTGTGTAATCCGTCCGAGGGAATCCCGGCTGACACCAACCCGGCGGAGATGACGTAGCAACCAGGACGTTATAAAAGCACCTTCGGTGGAGATAGCTGCTTCTTCAAAGTGAAGAAAGCACTCGCAGGGGTGCAGGAAGTATGGTATGTGACGCAGCATCTCGTTCCCTTAGGGAACCATGGTTACATACGTAACCTGGGACGTTCCCCTTCGGGAACTCGAACTGCATTGGAAACGCTTTGGGAACGACAATGCCCATGCCACCATACTGACAAATCCCTGCCTAGTGTGGAACGGCACAGCTTAGGCAGAGAGGACTGAGGAGCCAGGAGTGGCATCAAGGTCAATGCTGTAGAACCTGACAAAGGTCAGAGGGGTGGACAATCCCGCAGCGTTACAAATATCGTGCATTGAAAACATCAGATGAGAAGGCCTTAGAAGCCGCCATACCTCTAGTAGAATGAGCCCTGACCCCCAGAGGTGAGGGGAGATCAGAAGACTCATATGCTGTGGTAATAGCATCCACTATCCACCTGCTGAGGGTCTGCTTGTTAGCAGGACGACCCATCTCATAAGGACCGTAGCACACAAACAGTTGATCCAACTTTCTCCAAAGGGCAGCTCTGTGGACGTATATGTCCAGTGCTCGCACTGGACACACACGATTAAGCTTTTCCGAAAGGGAGGTGGACAGAATAACTGGCCGTGGAACCACTGAGGGCACCTTCGGGACATACCCCGGCCTGGGGTATAGAAATGCTCTCGCCATACCAGGCGCAAACTCAAGAAATGATGGGGCCACTGACAGGGCCTGCAGATCACCGACTCTCTTCAATGAAAAGATGGCTAAAAGAAATACAGTCTTGACTGTAAGAAATCTCAAAGGAACATCTTCCAGGGGTTCAAAGGGGGCTTCAGAAAGGGCCTCTAGAACCACAGCCAAATCCCAAGTAGGCATCCTTGGGCGAACTGGAGGCCTCAGCCTCCTGGTACCCGGAGAAATCGTGTTACTAGCGGGTTCCTGCCTAGAGACTGCTCGCCCACAGGGGCGTGGTGAGCAGCAATAGCAGCCATGTAGACACCCAACATGGAGGAGGATAACCCTGAGGCAAATCTGTCTTGCAGAAATTCCAACACTGACCCGATAGGGAAAACTACTGGGTCCAGCTGACAGCTGTGACAACAGGAAGTGAACAGTTGCCATTTAGCAGCGTACGATTTCCTCGTAGAGGGAGCTCTGGACTGGAGGATGGTCTCCACAGCCTCGTTTGAGAGACTGGATGCTATGAGTTGTGCCCCCTCAGGGGCCACACCCACAGTTTCCACAACTCTGGGCAGGGGTGAAAAATGGTGCCCCCTGCCTGTGAGAGAAGATCTCACCGGACGGGAATCTCCCATGGAGAGTCTTCTAGAAGGGCTACCATCTCGTATGCCGAACTGCTACCTGCTCTGATTGAGCTAGAATCAACCAATCATCGATGTAATTCAGTATGCGGATGCCCTGGAGTTGCACAGGAGCCAGAGCAGCATCCACACACTTTGTGAAAGTGCGGGGTGAGAGTGCTAGACCGAACGGAAGAACCCGATAATGGTACGATTTGCTACCGAAAGCAAACCTCAGGAACTTCCTGTGTTGAAGAAGGATGGATATATGGAAGTAGGCGTCTTTCAGATCTAGTCACAAACCAGTCCTTGGACCTGATTTGTGACATGACTTGCTTGATAGTAATCATCTTCCTGTTGAATAGAGGTGGACGCCACCCGAACTAAATCTTGTACTCTCTCTCTACAGTGTGCAGGACCCATCGAGATACATTTGGCAGAAGCTTCGACGCTGCCATATAATGTACTGTACTAAAGGAACCAGTCTCTCGAGACTGGCCTCTGGTGTACTTTGAACTGCTAGCTCGGTGCCCTGAAGCGGAGGACTGGCAGGGGACGGCCGATCTAGCTGTTCTAGAGACTTTATTGGGGGTAGCCAGCCCCTCAGAACCACTATGTTTCCGGGCGGAGGCTAAGGGATATACTTGCCGGAGACCGCTACGCCCTGAAGCACCGTGGGTGGCAGGGTTGGCAGACCAATCTCGTGAGGGCACTGAGGAGAGACGGGCACCGTATAATGAGGTGTGTACCGCTCTTCCCCAGAGGGGCCTGCCCTCAGACATCCTGGACTGAAAGCATCAGGACCTTTTGGCCAAAGCCTTCTTATTGAAAATGACGGTCTTCAGATCCGTCATCTCCCTTGAGGACTTCGACCTGGAGCACCGCCCCGCCCTCCTGACTTTCTCTTTGAGGATGTTTACGAGTGCCAACGCTCCATTTTTGGACTTCTCGATATGAGGATTCTGCCTACCAGCTCCACTTTGAGAATGGTGAGGGAGAAATCGCTGAAAAGCTGCTGCCTGTTTCTTAGCCTCCTGAAACCTGTCGACGACAGTGTTTACCGCGTCGCCGAACAGTCCAGAAGGTGAAATAGGGGCGTCTAGTAGAAAGACCCTGTCTTTATCGTTAATATTAGACAGGGTCAACCACAGATGTCTCTCCATGGCCACAAGGGCTGCCATAGACTGCCCAATTGCTCTGGCGGTCTCCTATGTGTCCCGAAGAGACAAATCTGTGGCTCTACTCAATTCAGCGATATCATCGTTCTTAATATTTTCTCCTCATCCATTTCTTTTAGCAGGTCAGCCTGGTATGCCTGCAACACCGCCATAGTGTGCAAGCAAACTCCAGCCTGACCCGCTGTCAGTGTATGCTTTACCCACTAAAGCCGAAGAAGTCCGGCGGCTTGGTGGGCAACACTAGCCTTAAGGGAAGATACACCACCAAGCGAAGATAGCCTGGAAGCGTATCCTCGACCTGGGGAATCTTCCCATAACCGCACTCATTCAGCCCTACTGCGTTTGAATAAGGAGAAACATATGGACTGAAGAGGCGGGCCGAGTATGGTTTAACCCACGATCTAGACACCTCAGTTTGCAGATCGGGTTAAAAAGGCAGGCCCGGCGTGGAGGCAGTGACTTAGGGCGCAGGAAGCGTTCATCTAGCTTACTTTAGAACGCTCCTGTTGATCTTTCTCTGCTGGCCAATCAATGTTAAACTTGGCCACAGCTCTAGTCACTACCTCCAACAGCTCCTCAAACAAGACTGTGGTGCCATAGACTCGTCTCGATCAGGGCTCGCATCATCTCCCTCCTCAGAGAAAGACAATACGAACGCCGTGCCCTCTCTCGGGGCGAAGTAAACCATTTCAGAACGTTCCTCCGTCCCCAACGAGTGAGAACTAGATCTCATCCAGATCCATCTGCGATCCCCACGATTTAAGGCGCTGCTCTGCCTCGGCAGAGGCGGGACCCGAACCGCGGGGAACGCCCTCGAGAGCTGACTGCGCGTGCTTCGCTCCCAGACAAGTAACGCACAAACTGTCTGTATCCCCACCCGTAATGAAGCGAGGGCAGGGAGGAACACACAGCCTGAAACGCTGCTTGTCAGACTCATATTTCTTGCCAGATGCCATATCAATAATAATAATAATACAGGACAAACAACAGTAAATAGGACGTAACACACATAGAGCGCTTTTTTCACTTTGAAGCTGCCGCTGTCTCCACCGCAGGTGATTTTATAACATCCTGGTCGCTACGTCATCTCCGCCGGTGACGTCAGCTGGGATTCCCTCGGACGAATCAACACACGTGTTTCAGAGTGTGGGAACACAGGGGCGTTCCCAAAGCGTTTCCGACGCAGCTCGAGTTCCCTCGGGGAACTACATCTGCTAAACCATTGCGAGGTTTACAAGCTAACAAGATTTCAATTCAGCTCCCGTTTACACTTAGATGGGGACTCAATGCCTTTAAGTCAAGTCAAGTCACCTTTATTTTTATAGCGCTTTTAACAATACAGATTGTGTCAAAGCACTTAACAGTATCAAATTGGAGGATAGAGTGTCAGTAATGTATAATGATAAAATTAAACACTCAATTTTCAGTTAAAGGCATTTCATTATTGAATTCAGAGATGTCATTGTGTATCTCAGTTCAGTTTAAATAGTATCTGTGCAATCAAATCTACAATAATCGCTAGAAATTAAGTTTGTGTTTTATTCATTATTTGAAGTTTTTCATTTATATGATTTATTAATTTGCTATAATTGTAATGTATAGTTTAATGTATTTATTGTTTCTTGGTGTATTTTTATAATATATATTTGTTTGTTTATTATAATTTAAATGTATAGTTTAATTCATTTAATATATTTATGTTGTATCTATCTATATCTATATCTATATCTATATATATATATATATATATATATATATATATATACACAGCAAAATTTCCAGTGTTGTTCAGAGTTGTTTTTATGGTGTTAATTTTCCAGTGTTAAAAAGTGTTGATTCTGGTGTTGATGTGAACGACATGAACACTTGCAGTGTAAATCAGTATTCAGAGTCAGTGTTATTACAGCGAGTTCACATAATTGACACTGGTGATGAGTTGATCCTATTTCCGGTCCTTGCACATTATTTCCGTTTTGATTAATGGCGGCTGACCACAAGGAGTGATCAAAAACAGGTATAACATATTTTTAATCACTTATATCAGTTTTCATATTAAGTTTACATTTCTCAACATTTAGAATAATCTTGTAAATTCCACAACTTTGTTGGAGTGCTAACATTATTTCTGTTTAGTGTGGCAGACCACCGACACGAGCCAGAGGCAGCTTGCAAATTGAGGTAAGACTAGTTAATGCTGATTAGTTTGCGTATTCGTCACTATTTTAGACTTTGGGGTGAAAATTTACACGATAATTTATGTGCTTCATGTCATGTTCGGTTTACTTAAGTGAACCGCAAACGTTAACTTAGGCACTAATCTTTTATAAACATGCACACCGCGCACACTGTTTCGGATAATGTTAGTCAAGCTACATGTCGCAGTTACACTCTTCTCCAGAGGGCCTGCCCTCAGACATCCTGGACTGAAAGCATCAGGACCTTTTGGCCAAAGCCTTCTTATTGAAAATGACAGTCTTCAGATCCGTCATCTCCCTTGAGGACTTCGACCTGGAGCACCGCCCCGCCCTTCTGACTTTCTCTTTGAGGAGGTTTACGAGTGCCAACGCTCCATTTTTGGACTTCTCGATATGAGGATTCTGCCTACCAGCTCCACTTTGAGAATGGTGAGGGAGAAATCGCTGAAAAGCTGCTGCCTGTTTCTTAGCCTCCTGAAACCTGTCGACGACAGTGTTTACCGCGTCGCCGAACAGTCCAGAAGGTGAAATAGGGGCGTCTAGTAGAAAGACCCTGTCTTTATCGTTAATATTAGACAGGGTCAACCACAGATGTCTCTCCATGGCCACAAGGGCTGCCATAGACTGCCCAATTGCTCTGGCGGTCTCCTATGTGTCCCGAAGAGACAAATCTGTGGCTCTACGCAATTCAGCGATATCATCGTTCTTAATATTTTCTCCCTCATCCATTTCTTTTAGCAGGTCAGCCTGGTATGCCTGCAACACCGCCATAGTGTGCAAGCAAACTCCAGCCTGACCCGCTGCCGTGTATGCTTTACCCACTAAAGCCGAAGAAGTCCGAAGCGGCTTGGTGGGCAACACTGGGGCCTTAAGGGAAGATACACCACCAAGCGAAAGATAGCCTGGAAGCGTATCCTCGACCTGGGGAATCTTCCCATAACCGCACTCATTCAGCCCTACTGCGTTTGAATAAGGAGAAACATATGGACTGAAGAGGCGGGCCGAGTATGGTTTAACCCACGATCTAGACACCTCAGTTTGCAGATCGGGTTAAAAAAGGCAGGCCCCGGCGTGGAGGCAGTGACTTAGGGCGCAGGAAGCGTTCATCTAGCTTACTTTTAGAACGCTCCTGTTGATCTTTCTCTGCTGGCCAATCAATGTTAAACTTGGCCACAGCTCTAGTCACTACCTCCAACAGCTCCTCAAACAAGACTGTGGTGCCATAGACTCGTCTCGATCAGGGCTCGCATCATCTCCCTCCTCAGAGAAAGACAATACGAACGCCGTGCCCTCTCTCGGGGCGAAGTAAACCATTTCAGAACGTTCCTCCGTCCCCAACGAGTGAGAACTAGATCTCATCCAGATCCATCTGCGATCCCCACGATTTAAGGCGCTGCTCTGCCTCGGCAGAGGCGGGACCCGAACCGCGGGGAACGCCTCGAGAGCTGACTGCGCGTGCCCGCTCCCAGACAAGTAACGCACAAACTGTCTGTATCCCCACCCGTAATGAAGCGAGGGCAGGGAGGAACACACAGCCTGAAACGCTGCTTGTCAGACTCATGTTTCTTGCCAGATGCCATATCAATAATAATAATAATACAGGACAAACAACAGTAAATAGGACGTAACACACATAGAGCGCTTTTTTCACTTTGAAGCTGCCGCTGTCTCCACCGCAGGTGATTTTATAACATCCTGGTCGCTACGTCATCTCCGCCGGTGACGTCAGCTGGGATTCCCTCGGACGAATCAACACACGTGTTTCAGAGTGTGGGAACACAGGGGCGTTCCCAAAGCGTTTCCGACGCAGCTCGAGTTCCCTCGGGGAACTACATCTGCTAAACCATTGCGAGGTTTACAAGCTAACAAGATTTCAATTCAGCTCCCGTTTACACTTAGATGGGGACTCAATGCCTTTAAGTCAAGTCAAGTCACCTTTATTTTTATAGCACTTTTAACAATACAGATTGTGTCAAAGCACTTAACAGTATCAAATTGGAGGATAGAGTGTCAGTAATGTATAATGATAAAATTAAACACTCAATTTTCAGTTAAAGGCATTTCATTATTGAATTCAGAGATGTCATTGTGTATCTCAGTTCAGTTTAAATAGTATCTGTGCAATCAAATCTACAATAATCGCTAGAAATTAAGTTTGTGTTTTATTCATTATTTGAAGTTTTTCATTTATATGATTTATTAATTTGCTATAATTGTAATGTATAGTTTAATGTATTTATTGTTTCTTGGTGTATTTTTATAATATATATTTGTTTGTTTATTATAATTTAAATGTATAGTTTAATTCATTTAATATATTTATGTTGTATCTATCTATATCTATATCTATATCTATATATATATATATATATATATATATATATATATACACAGCAAAATTTCCAGTGTTGTTCAGAGTTGTTTTTATGGTGTTAATTTTCCAGTGTTAAAAAGTGTTGATTCTGGTGTTGATGTGAACGACATGAACACTTGCAGTGTAAATCAGTATTCAGAGTCAGTGTTATTACAGCGAGTTCACATAATTGACACTGGTGATGAGTTGATCCTATTTCCGGTCCTTGCACATTATTTCCGTTTTGATTAATGGCGGCTGACCACAAGGAGCGGAGAGTGATCAAACACAGGTATAACATATTTTTAATCACTTATATCAGTTTTCATATTAAGTTTACATTTCTCAACATTTAGAATAATCTTGTAAATTCCACAACTTTGTTGGAGTGCTAACATTATTTCTGTTTAGTGTGGCAGACCACCGACACGAGCCAGAGGCAGCTTGCAAATTGAGGTAAGACTAGTTAATGCTGATTAGTTTGCGTATTCGTCACTATTTTAGACTTTGGGGTGAAAATTTACACGATAATTTATGTGCTTCATGTCATGTTCGGTTTACTTAAGTGAACCGCAAACGGTTAACTTAGGCACTAATCTTTTATAAACATGCACACCGCGCACACTGTTTCGGATAATGTTAGTCAAGCTACATGTCGCAGTTACACTCTTCTCCAAAGTACAGTGCAGAGAACGATCATGCAATTCAGCGTTTTGCTGAACTATATTTTTTGGAAGCGTATGAAAAGAACCGTTCCAACACCAGAGATGTGTCTGACGTGTGCAATTCATACACTCTAAAAAATATCTACTTGGTTCTACTTAAAATCATAAGTTAAGCAGCTGCCTCAAAATTTCAAGTAAAAACAAAATGGATTAATGAATTGTTTTAACTCATTATTTTGAGTCTTCTTAAGCTGTGAATTGCCTTCTGCGAATCAACATGACTATACAATTATTGTTGTTTCAACTTTGCTATGCAAGTTCAAAATAAAGTGAACTCATTAATGAGCATTCTGTTCACTTATCCCCATTAGTGGGTTCAACTTAGTAATTTAAATTAAGTAATGTCTTTGAATTAGGGTATCAAGTTAAGATGATCTAAAAGAATGTCTTGTTTTAACTTAACAATTAATTATAAAAACACAAATTTGAGTACAAAACTTTTTTTTTTTATTAAAACCAATGTTAAGCCAATACAAGCTATACATAAACACTTCAATCATGAAATCATCTCAAACTTGTAATCAATACCAAACTTCATTTCATATTTGAAATCACCAATGAAATCGGACAACAACGGTGTCATGTGTTGTTTCTTTCGCTCAAATAAGTGTTATAAAAAGCTAATTTTTCAGGCTAGATCAGCCAGTGCTCACGCGCAGTCCTGAGCACGCGTCTCAGAGTGCTGACTGTTTCTATAGCAACCTGGACTTCTAACTTAGCGATTGGCTCTTTCATTCAGAAGACGGGGCTTCCTGCGATTGATCGGCCATATTAAGTGTTGCATTTTTCCCCATTCAAAACTATACGAGTGACATGTCTTGGGTATTCTATAGTCTTTGGTAATACTAAACACAATCCTCTCACTTATCTGTATGCACATTCACGCCACCATTCGGACAAAAAAAAATATATATTTCTGAACGGACCACAGTATCAGACATCTCTCTAGTACTTCCAGGAGGGAAGCTCATACATTGATATCCAGTCATTGCATTAAGTGATTAATCTTAGGCTGAGTGTTGTCTATTGTTATACCTGTCTCTCACAGAACATGGCCGGCCATCTAGCTATGACATCCCCAATGAGAGGTTGATCCCCTACGATCTCCTTTCTGCGCTTGGAGAACGTGGCAGACATCAGCTCATCTATCTGCTGGTGATCTGGGTCTTTTTTGAGCACTTCCACCTGAATTGGATTGCACAAGCACAAAGGACACATAAGACAAAATAGTAGGCTTCACAGACACAAAAGCAAAGTGTAGGTAGTTATTATAATATAGGTAGGTATGTATGCAGTAATATTAGACAGGTATGATGTGTATGTGTGATGTGCATGTGTGTGTATGATGTACCTCCATCATCCTCCGCTTTTCTTCCATGTTTTCATCACTTAGTCCTTCAGGGGGATCTGGACAGTAGTGGACCTCGCCCTTCTTTGACTTCTTCATACGTGGTCCCTTGGCTTCTTCTCCTTTTCTTTTGTTGACCCTCACCTCTGGGCATCCAGCTGCACTTAACTTCTGTCGATAGTTTCCGAGCTTAAACTTCAGGCTGTGGAACCAGCCGTACCAACCCATTCCAGACCCTGGCTCTTTTAGACTGGGATGCTTCTCCACAAGCGCTTTAGTGTTGCCTCTCAGGATAAGGACTAATCTTTGACATGCTGTCTGCAAGTGTGTCCAGGATATCAGTTTTCATACCTTTAGTAATCACCAGCACAGATCCATCTTTTGCATATCTTCCATTTGCTTCTTGCAGCGTGAGTTCAACATCATGTGAGAACTCTGGAATCGGGAAGGGCTCAGGCCAGTGCTGGGAGTCAGATTCTCCACTACTGAGAGATGGAAGGCTGGCTGTATCCAATGTGGAATCCGAGCAAGCTGCATCAGCTGTGAACAACACTTTCAATGTTGCTCTCTCCTCAGGAAGGTCTCGGATGTCGGTCAAATTGGTCAGCTGATCCTTGAACGCAGGGTCCTCAAATTGTAAAATAAATCCACCTCTCAGGTCAAGGTTTGCACGCAACACCTGGCACAGTGCATCAACACTATGGGGGGTGATTTCGATGGAAAGGCGCCTGATATCCGTCTCAGAGAGGACAACTCGCAGCAGCATCGTGGATCACTTCGGCCTGAAATTGGAGAAGAAAAAAGGTTTAATTCATTGTATACATACAAACAAATGGTTACTACTGAAAAGATTTGGAAAACACTTCAAGGGGCTTAATTATTTTGGATCAGGGTAGAAAAACACAAACTTACAACAGCCTTAATTCAGCAAGAATGTTCTAGGAGTGGTTAACAGGCGACCCTGGACAAGGTATGACACAAGTGGTATGTAGTCATTGAGATCATTTAATACATTTTAAAATATATTAAAATAGAAAACAGGAATAATATTTCACAATATTACTGTTTTTGTTTGTATTTTTAATCAAATAAATGCAGCCTTGGTGAGCAGGAGATACTTCTTTTAAAAACATAAAAAATCTGACTGACCCCAAACTTTTAAACGTTAGTGTATTTGGCCTTGACATTCGGTCTATCAGAAATGGTGTTTTCTACAACAGTTTACAATGAAAACTGGTATCGTCTCAGATAAAGCTTTATCAACCGTCTTTGACTGAACTAAAAGACTGAACTGCTAGTGTTCTAGCTAACGTTAACGGTCGCTGAAACGCGCCTCGTTTAAATGACATCACAGTTGTTGCACATATCAAGGTAACGATACGTTAATCACGTTATTGGTTTCATCAACGCACATTCTTAATATCTACAAAACAGGAACACTTACCAATAGCGAACTTGTTCATGCCAACAAGACTCGTCTTATCTGACGGAAAAATGAGGCACTCGGCCGATTGAAGTTTGTTTGCTTGTTGGCGCGTAAACTTGTTCTTCGTCGGTACGTTAGTCCTCCGCACATGCGCAAAGAGCTGTCCTCCACTCAATCTGATCATTTTAACTCATTCTTGATGAATAAAAGTATTGATTTATTTTATTTCTTTCCCCAAAAATAAAATAAAAATCCTTACTGACCCAAACTTTTGAACGGTATAGTGTTTAATGTTACAAAAGCTTTAGATTTCAGATAAATGCTTAGATTTCAGATAAGATTTCAGATAAATGCTGGTAGATTTCAGATAACGCTTTATCAACTATTATGTCTCTGACTGAACTAAAAGACTGAACTGCTAGTTTTCTAGCTAACGTTAACGGTCGCTGAAACGTGCCTCGCTTAAATGACATCACAGTTGTTGCACATATCACGTTATTGGTTTCATCAACGCACATTCTTAATATCTACAAAACACAAACACTTACCAATAGCGAACTTGTTCATGCCAACACGACTCGTCTTATCTGACAGAAAAATGAGGCATCCGGCCGATTAAAGTTCGTTTGCTTGCTGGCGCGTAAACTTGTTCGTCTGTAGTCCCCCGCACATGCGCAAAGAGCTGTCCTCCACTCAATCGCAACACGCCAAAGACTTGTACCCCACTCAATTTAAAATGGCAAGTTCATTCAAGCACCTGGAATTTGTGATTCATTGAAGTAACTTATGAACCTAAATTGGAAGATTGAAAACTCAAACAATTGAGTTGAAATGTCATAACACATTATTTTATGTCTGAGTTAATGACATATATAAGTTATCATAACTTTTTGATCAGATCATTTTTTACAGTGTATGCAAACGTTTGTTTACATTACATTATAAGGTTATATGGTTTGAGAGATGACAAATGGAGCTTCTGACTGTAGCTGCTTGCTGGACTTTATTTAAAATTGACGACTATTTGCGTTTTTCTTGACCAACAGCTGTCCTCATGCTGGTGAAAATTCAATATCGATGAGTGAAGAAATTTGTGGAACTGCTAAACGATTGTGCATTCCAAGTTTTTCTCAATGAAGGTAAGTGCTATTGCTTAGAAATTAACTAATTAAAACCAGTCATATAGCAACCAAGCTAAGTTTTTCTATTTGCTTTTAAATCACTGAGATTTTACTTAAATATAAAAATAAATAAATGAGGTCTGTATTCATGTTATTGTTCAAATTACTTTTTCAGTTAAAAGACACAGACTGGAAGAGGAAGAGGACACAAATTGAAGGCATCTACATTTAAGATGTCCAGAAGAAATTTTAACTCTATTTGGTGTGGACCTATATAAACCCTGAAAAAGTGTTATTTTTTACACTGTGAGTGTGAATTTAATACTTTCAAATTTACTGTGTATATATATCTATATCTATCTATCTATATACAGTGGGGCAAAAATGTATTTAGTCAGCCACCAATTGTGCAAGTTCTCCCACTTAAAAAGATGAGAGAGGCCTGCAATTTTCATCATAGGTATACCTCAACTATGAGAGACAAAATGAGAAGAAGAAAATCCAGAAAATCACATTGTAGGATTTTTAAAGAATTTATTTGCAAATTATGGTGGAAAATAAGTATTTGGTCAATAACAAAATTTAATCTCAATACTTTGTTATATACCCTTTGTTGGCAATGACAGAGGTCAAACGTTTTCACACACTGTTGCTGGTATTTTGGCCCATTCCTCCATGCAGATCTCCTCTAGAGCAGTAATGTTTTGGGGCTGTCGCTGGGCAACACGGACTTTCAACTCCCTCCAAAGATTTTCGATGGGGTTGAGATCTGGAGACTGGCTAGGCCACTACAGGACCTTGAAATGCTTCACGAAGCCACTCCTTCGCTGTTCGGGCGGTGTGTTTGGGATCATTGTCATGCTGAAAGACCCAGCCACGTTTCATCTTCAATGCCCTTGCTGATGGAAGGAGGTTTTCACACAAAATCTCACGATACATGGCCCCATTCATTCTTTCGTTTACACGGATCAGTCGTCCTGGTCCCTTTGCAGAAAAACAGCCCCAAAGCATGATGTTTCCACCCCCATGCTTCACAGTAGGTATGCTGTTCTTTGGATGCAACTCAGCATTCTTTCTCCTCCAAACACGACAAGTTGAGTTTTTACCAAAAAGTTCTATTTTGGTTTCATCTGACCATATGATCATCCAAATGCTCTCTAGCAAACTTCAGACGGGCCGGACATGTACTGGCTTAAGCAGGGGACACGTCTGGCACTGCAGGATTTGAGTCCCTGGCGGCACATTGTGTTACTGATGGTAGCCTTTGTTACTTTGGTCCCA